>NC_142722.1:2561666-2713333 GCF_055471065.1 Atractosteus spatula
ACAGCACAGTTTTCAAAACGTGTTTTTCAGCCCGAAATAAACGCTTTTTCTCAGCCCTTGGAATCGCAGTGTAACTGCCTGGCTCAGAAGAGCACACTGAGTCAGCCCTTAACCTCAGTGATCAGAAATTGTCAAAACGTGTTTTTCAGCAGAAATAAACACGTTTTGGCAACTTTGGTCACCCCCATTTAAGTTATAGGGCAGGAACAGCACACTTTTCAAAACGTGTTTTTCAGCCCGAAATAAACGCGTTTTCTCAGCCCTTGGAATCGCAGTGTAACTGCCTGCCTCAGAAGAGCACACTGAGTCAGCCCTTAACCCCAGTGTGCAGAAATTGTCAAAACGTGTTTTTCAGCAGAAATAAACACGTTTTGGCAACTTTGGTCACCACCATGTAACTTATAGGGCAGGAACAGCACACTTTTCAAAACGTGTTTTTCAGCCCGAAATAAACGCTTTTTCTCAGCCCTTGGAATCGCAGTGTAACTGCCTGGCTCAGAAGAGCACTGAGTCAGCCCTTAACCCCAGAGATCAGAAATTGTCAAAACGTGTTTTTCAGCAGAAAGAAACACGTTTTGGCAACTTTGGTCACCCCCATGTAACTTATAGGGCAGGAACAGCACAGTTTTCAAAACGTGTTTTTCAGCCCGAAATAAACGCGTTTTCTCAGCCCTTAGAATCGCAGTGTAACTGCCTGGCTCAGAAGAGCACACTGAATCAGCCCTTAACCCCCGTGATAGAAAATTATCAAAACGTGTTTTTCAGCAGAAATAAACACGTTTTGGCAACTTTGGTCACCCCCATGTAAGTTATAGGTCAGGAACAGCACAGTTTTCAAAACGTGTTTTTCAGCCCGAAATAAACGCGTTTTCTCAGCCCTTAGAATCGCAGTGTAACTGCCTGGCTCAGAAGAGCACACTGAGTCAGCCCTTAGCCCCAGTGTGCAGAAATTGTCAAAACGTGTTTTTCAGCAGAAATAAACACGTTTTGGCAACTTTGGTCACCACCATGTAACTTATAGGGCAGGAACAGCACAGTTTTCAAAACGTGTTTTTCAGCCCGAAATAAACGCTTTTTCTCAGCCCTTGGAATCGCAGTGTAACTGCCTGGCTCAGAAGAGCACACTGAGTCAGCCCTTAACCCCAGTGATCAGAAATTGTCAAAACGTGTTTTTCAGCAGAAATAAACACGTTTTGGCAACTTTGGTCACCCCCATGTAAGTTATAGGGCAGGAACAGCACAGTTTTCAAAACGTGTTTTTCAGGCCGAAATAAACGCTTTTTCTCAGCCCTTGGAATCGCAGTGTAACTGCCTGGCTCAGAAGAGCACACTGAGTCAGCCCTT
This sequence comes from Atractosteus spatula, assembly GCF_055471065.1. Taxonomy (NCBI): domain Eukaryota; kingdom Metazoa; phylum Chordata; class Actinopteri; order Semionotiformes; family Lepisosteidae; genus Atractosteus; species Atractosteus spatula. The sequence goes on from NC_142722.1 coordinate 2,563,011, forward strand.
AACCTCAGTGATCAGAAATTGTCAAAACGTTTTTTTCAGCAGAAATAAACACGTTTTGGCAACTTTGGTCACCCCCATGTAACTTATAGGGCAGGAACAGCACACTTTTCAAAACGTGTTTTTCAGCCCGAAATAAACGCGTTTTCTCAGCCCTTAGAATCGCAGTGTAACTGCCTGGCTCAGAAGAGCACACTGAGTCAGCCCTTAACCCCAGTGTGCAGAAATTGTCAAAACGTGTTTTTCAGCAGAAATAAACACGTTTTGGCAACTTTGGTCACCCCCATGTAAGTTATAGTGCAGGAACAGCACAGTTTTCAAAACGTGTTTTTCAGCCCGAAATAAACGCTTTTTCTCAGCCCTTGGAATCGCAGTGTAACTGCCTGGCTCAGAAGAGCACACTGAGTCAGCCCTTAACCCCAGTGTGCAGAAATTGTCAAAACGTGTTTTTTAGCAGAAATAAACACGTTTTGGCAACTTTGGTCACCCCCATGTAACTTATAGGGCAGGAACAGCACACTTTTCAAAACGTGTTTTTAAGCCCGAAATAAACGCGTTTTCTCAGCCCTTAGAATCGCAGTGTAACTGCCTGGCTCAGAAGAGCACACTGAGTCAGCCCTTAACCCCAGTGTGCAGAAATTGTCAAAACGTGTTTTTCAGCAGAAATAAACACGTTTTGGCAACTTTGGTCACCCCCATGTAAGTTATAGTGCAGGAACAGCACAGTTTTCAAAACGTGTTTTTCAGCCCGAAATAAACGCTTTTTCTCAGCCCTTGGAATCGCAGTGTAACTGCCTGGCTCAGAAGAGCACTGAGTCAGCCCTTAACCCCAGAGATCAGAAATTGTCAAAACGTGTTTTTCAGCAGAAAGAAACACGTTTTGGCAACTTTGGTCACCCCCATGTAACTTATAGGGCAGGAACAGCACAGTTTTCAAAACGTGTTTTTCAGCCCGAAATAAACGCGTTTTCTCAGCCCTTAGAATCGCAGTGTAACTGCCTGGCTCAGAAGAGCACACTGAATCAGCCCTTAACCCCCGTGATAGAAAATTATCAAAACGTGTTTTTCAGCAGAAATAAACACGTTTTGGCAACTTTGGTCACCCCCATGTAAGTTATAGGTCAGGAACAGCACAGTTTTCAAAACGTGTTTTTCAGCCCGAAATAAACGCGTTTTCTCAGCCCTTAGAATCGCAGTGTAACTGCCTGGCTCAGAAGAGCACACTGAGTCAGCCCTTAGCCCCAGTGTGCAGAAATTGTCAAAACGTGTTTTTCAGCAGAAATAAACACGTTTTGGCAACTTTGGTCACCACCATGTAACTTATAGGGCAGGAACAGCACAGTTTTCAAAACGTGTTTTTCAGCCCGAAATAAACGCTTTTTCTCAGCCCTTGGAATCGCAGTGTAACTGCCTGGCTCAGAAGAGCACACTGAGTCAGCCCTTAACCCCAGTGATCAGAAATTGTCAAAACGTGTTTTTCAGCAGAAATAAACACGTTTTGGCAACTTTGGTCACCCCCATGTAAGTTATAGGGCAGGAACAGCACAGTTTTCAAAACGTGTTTTTCAGGCCGAAATAAACGCTTTTTCTCAGCCCTTGGAATCGCAGTGTAACTGCCTGGCTCAGAAGAGCACACTGAGTCAGCCCTTAACCTCAGTGATCAGAAATTGTCAAAACGTTTTTTTCAGCAGAAATAAACACGTTTTGGCAACTTTGGTCACCCCCATGTAACTTATAGGGCAGGAACAGCACACTTTTCAAAACGTGTTTTTCAGCCCGAAATAAACGCGTTTTCTCAGCCCTTAGAATCGCAGTGTAACTGCCTGGCTCAGAAGAGCACACTGAGTCAGCCCTTAACCCCAGTGTGCAGAAATTGTCAAAACGTGTTTTTCAGCAGAAATAAACACGTTTTGGCAACTTTGGTCACCCCCATGTAAGTTATAGTGCAGGAACAGCACAGTTTTCAAAACGTGTTTTTCAGCCCGAAATAAACGCTTTTTCTCAGCCCTTGGAATCGCAGTGTAACTGCCTGGCTCAGAAGAGCACACTGAGTCAGCCCTTAACCCCAGTGTGCAGAAATTGTCAAAACGTGTTTTTTAGCAGAAATAAACACGTTTTGGCAACTTTGGTCACCCCCATGTAACTTATAGGGCAGGAACAGCACACTTTTCAAAACGTGTTTTTCAGCCCGAAATAAACGCGTTTTCTCAGCCCTTAGAATCGCAGTGTAACTGCCTGGCTCAGAAGAGCACACTGAGTCAGCCCTTAACCCCAGTGTGCAGAAATTGTCAAAACGTGTTTTTCAGCAGAAATAAACACGTTTTGGCAACTTTGGTCACCCCCATGTAAGTTATAGTGCAGGAACAGCACAGTTTTCAAAACGTGTTTTTCAGCCCGAAATAAACGCTTTTTCTCAGCCCTTGGAATCGCAGTGTAACTGCCTGGCTCAGAAGAGCACACTGAGTCAGCCCTTAACCCCAGTGTGCAGAAATTGTCAAAACGTGTTTTTTAGCAGAAATAAACACGTTTTGGCAACTTTGGTCACCCCCATGTAACTTATAGGGCAGGAACAGCACACTTTTCAAAACGTGTTTTTCAGCCCGAAATAAACGCTTTTTCTCAGCCCTTGGAATCGCAGTGTAACTGCCTGGCTCAGAAGAGCACACTGAATCAGCCCTTAACCCCAGTGATCAGAAATTGTCAAAACGTGTTTTTCAGCAGAAATAAACACGTTTTGGCAACTTTGGTCACCCCCATGTAAGTTATAGGGCAGGAACAGCACAGTTTTCAAAACGTGTTTTTCAGCCCGAAATAAACGCTTTTTCTCAGCCCTTGGAATCGCAGTGTAACTGCCTGGCTCAGAAGAGCCCACTGAATCAGCCCTTAACCCCAGTGATCAGAAATTGTCAAAACGTGTTTTTCAGCAGAAATAAACACGTTTTGGCAACTTTGGTCACCCCCATGTAAGTTATAGGGCAGGAACAGCACAGTTTTCAAAACGTGTTTTTCAGGCCGAAATAAACGCTTTTTCTCAGCCCATGGAATCGCAGTGTAACTGCCTGGCTCAGAAGAGCACACTGAGTCAGCCCTTAACCTCAGTGATCAGAAATTGTCAAAACGTGTTTTTCAGCAGAAATAAACACGTTTTGGCAACTTTGGTCACTCCCATGTAACTTATAGGGCAGGAACAGCACACTTTTCAAAACGTGTTTTTCAGCCCGAAATAAACGCGTTTTCTCAGCCCTTAGAATCGCAGTGTAACTGCCTGGCTCAGAAGAGCACACTGAGTCAGCCCTTAACCCCAGTGTGCAGAAATTGTCAAAACGTGTTTTTCAGCAGAAATAAACACGTTTTGGCAACTTTGGTCACCACCATGTAACTTATAGGGCAGGAACAGCACAGTTTTCAAAACGTGTTTTTCAGCCCGAAATAAACGCTTTTTCTCAGCCCTTGGAATCGCAGTGTAACTGCCTGGCTCAGAAGAGCACACTGAGTCAGCCCTTAACCCCAGTGATCAGAAATTGTCAAAACGTGTTTTTCAGCAGAAATAAACACGTTTTGGCAACTTTGGTCACCCCCATGTAACTTATAGGGCAGGAACAGCACAGTTTTCAAAACGTGTTTTTCAGCCCGAAATAAACGCGTTTTCTCAGCCCTTAGAATCGCAGTGTAACAGCCTGGCTCAGAAGAGCACACTGAATCAGCCCTTAACCCCCGTGATAGGAAATTGTCAAAACGTGTTTTTCAGCAGAAATAAACACGTTTTGGCAACTTTGGTCACCCCCATGTAAGTTATAGGTCAGGAACAGCACAGTTTTCAAAACGTGTTTTTCAGCCTGAAATAAACGCTTTTTCTCAACCCTTGGAATCGCAGTGTAACTGCCTGGTTCAGAAGAGCACACTGAGTCAGCCCTTAACCCCAGTGATCAGAAATTGTCAAAACGTGTTTTTCAACAGAAATAAACACGTTTTGGCAACTTTGGTCACCCCCATGTAAGTTATAGGGCAGGAACAGCACAGTTTTCAAAACGTGTTTTTCAGCCCGAAATTAACGCTTTTTCTCAGCCCTTGGAATCGCAGTGTAACTGCCTGGCTCAGAAGAGCACACTGAGTCAGCCCTTAACCCCAGTGTGCAGAAATTGTCAAAACGTGTTTTTAAGCAGAAATAAACACGTTTTGGCAACTTTGGTCACCCCCATGTAAGTTATAGGGCAGGAACAGCACACTTTTCAAAACGTGTTTTTCAGCCCGAAATAAACGCTTTTTATCAGCCCTTGGAATCGCAGTGTAACTGCCTGGCTCAGAAGAGCACACTGAGTCAGCCCTTAACCCCAGTGATCAGAAATTGTCAAAACGTGTTTTTCAGCAGAAATAAACACGTTTTGGCAACTTTGGTCACCCCCATGTAAGTTATAGGGCAGGAACAGCACAGTTTTCAAAACGTGTTTTTCAGGCCGAAATAAACGCTTTTTCTCAGCCCTTAGAATCGCAGTGTAACTGCCTGGCTCAGAAGAGCACACTGAGTCAGCCCTTAACCTCAGTGATCAGAAATTGTCAAAACGTGTTTTTCAGCAGAAATAAACACGTTTTGGCAACTTTGGTCACCCCCATGTAACTTATAGGGCAGGAACAGCACACTTTTCAAAACGTGTTTTTCAGCCCGAAATAAACGCGTTTTCTCAGCCCTTAGAATCGCAGTGTAACTGCCTGGCTCAGAAGAGCACACTGAGTCAGCCCTTAACCCCAGTGTGCAGAAATTGTCAAAACGTGTTTTTCAGCAGAAATAAACACGTTTTGGCAACTTTGGTCACCCCCATGTAAGTTATAGGGCAGGAACAGCACAGTTTTCAAAACGTGTTTTTCAGCCCGAAATAAACGCTTTTTCTCAGCCCTTGGAATCGCAGTGTAACTGCCTGGCTCAGAAGAGCACACTGAGTCAGCCCTTAACCCCAGTGTGCAGAAATTGTCAAAACGTGTTTTTTAGCAGAAATAAACACGTTTTGGCAACTTTGGTCACCCCCATGTAACTTATAGGGCAGGAACAGCACACTTTTCAAAACGTGTTTTTCAGCCCGAAATAAACGCTTTTTCTCAACCCTTGGAATCGCAGTGTAACTGCCTGGCTCAGAAGAGCACACTGAATCAGCCCTTAACCCCAGTGATCAGAAATTGTCAAAACGTGTTTTTCAGCAGAAATAAACACGTTTTGGCAACTTTGGTCACCCCCATGTAAGTTATAGGGCAGGAACAGCACAGTTTTCAAAACGTGTTTTTCAGCCCGAAATAAACGCTTTTTCTCAGCCCTTGGAATCGCAGTGTAACTGCCTGGCTCAGAAGAGCCCACTGAATCAGCCCTTAACCCCAGTGATCAGAAATTGTCAAAACGTGTTTTTCAGCAGAAATAAACACGTTTTGGCAACTTTGGTCACCCCCATGTAAGTTATAGGGCAGGAACAGCACAGTTTTCAAAACGTGTTTTTCAGCCCGAAATAAACGCTTTTTCTCAGCCCTTGGAATCGCAGTGTAACTGCCTGGTTCAGAAGAGCACACTGAGTCAGCCCTTAACCCCAGTGATCAGAAATTGTCAAAACGTGTTTTTCAGCAGAAATAAACACGTTTTGGCAACTTTGGTCACCCCCATGTAAGTTATAGGGCAGGAACAGCACAGTTTTCAAAACGTGTTTTTCAGGCCGAAATAAACGCTTTTTCTCAGCCCATGGAATCGCAGTGTAACTGCCTGGCTCAGAAGAGCACACTGAGTCAGCCCTTAACCTCAGTGATCAGAAATTGTCAAAACGTGTTTTTCAGCAGAAATAAACACGTTTTGGCAACTTTGGTCACTCCCATGTAACTTATAGGGCAGGAACAGCACACTTTTCAAAACGTGTTTTTCAGCCCGAAATAAACGCGTTTTCTCAGCCCTTAGAATCGCAGTGTAACTGCCTGGCTCAGAAGAGCACACTGAGTCAGCCCTTAACCCCAGTGTGCAGAAATTGTCAAAACGTGTTTTTCAGCAGAAATAAACACGTTTTGGCAACTTTGGTCACCACCATGTAACTTATAGGGCAGGAACAGCACAGTTTTCAAAACGTGTTTTTCAGCCCGAAATAAACGCTTTTTCTCAGCCCTTGGAATCGCAGTGTAACTGCCTGGCTCAGAAGAGCACACTGAGTCAGCCCTTAACCCCAGTGATCAGAAATTGTCAAAACGTGTTTTTCAGCAGAAATAAACACGTTTTGGCAACTTTGGTCACCCCCATGTAACTTATAGGGCAGGAACAGCACAGTTTTCAAAACGTGTTTTTCAGCCCGAAATAAACGCGTTTTCTCAGCCCTTAGAATCGCAGTGTAACAGCCTGGCTCAGAAGAGCACACTGAATCAGCCCTTAACCCCCGTGATAGGAAATTGTCAAAACGTGTTTTTCAGCAGAAATAAACACGTTTTGGCAACTTTGGTCACCCCCATGTAAGTTATAGGTCAGGAACAGCACAGTTTTCAAAACGTGTTTTTCAGCCTGAAATAAACGCTTTTTCTCAACCCTTGGAATCGCAGTGTAACTGCCTGGTTCAGAAGAGCACACTGAGTCAGCCCTTAACCCCAGTGATCAGAAATTGTCAAAACGTGTTTTTCAACAGAAATAAACACGTTTTGGCAACTTTGGTCACCCCCATGTAAGTTATAGGGCAGGAACAGCACAGTTTTCAAAACGTGTTTTTCAGCCCGAAATTAACGCTTTTTCTCAGCCCTTGGAATCGCAGTGTAACTGCCTGGCTCAGAAGAGCACACTGAGTCAGCCCTTAACCCCAGTGTGCAGAAATTGTCAAAACGTGTTTTTAAGCAGAAATAAACACGTTTTGGCAACTTTGGTCACCCCCATGTAAGTTATAGGGCAGGAACAGCACACTTTTCAAAACGTGTTTTTCAGCCCGAAATAAACGCTTTTTATCAGCCCTTGGAATCGCAGTGTAACTGCCTGGCTCAGAAGAGCACACTGAGTCAGCCCTTAACCCCAGTGATCAGAAATTGTCAAAACGTGTTTTTCAGCAGAAATAAACACGTTTTGGCAACTTTGGTCACCCCCATGTAAGTTATAGGGCAGGAACAGCACAGTTTTCAAAACGTGTTTTTCAGGCCGAAATAAACGCTTTTTCTCAGCCCTTGGAATCGCAGTGTAACTGCCTGGCTCAGAAGAGCACACTGAGTCAGCCCTTAACCTCAGTGATCAGAAATTGTCAAAACGTGTTTTTCAGCAGAAATAAACACGTTTTGGCAACTTTGGTCACCCCCATGTAACTTATAGGGCAGGAACAGCACACTTTTCAAAACGTGTTTTTCAGCCCGAAATAAACGCGTTTTCTCAGCCCTTAGAATCGCAGTGTAACTGCCTGGCTCAGAAGAGCACACTGAGTCAGCCCTTAACCCCAGTGTGCAGAAATTGTCAAAACGTGTTTTTCAGCAGAAATAAACACGTTTTGGCAACTTTGGTCACCCCCATGTAAGTTATAGGGCAGGAACAGCACAGTTTTCAAAACGTGTTTTTCAGCCCGAAATAAACGCTTTTTCTCAGCCCTTGGAATCGCAGTGTAACTGCCTGGCTCAGAAGAGCACACTGAGTCAGCCCTTAACCCCAGTGTGCAGAAATTGTCAAAACGTGTTTTTTAGCAGAAATAAACACGTTTTGGCAACTTTGGTCACCCCCATGTAAGTTATAGGGCAGGAACAGCACAGTTTTCAAAACGTGTTTTTCAGCCCGAAATAAACGCTTTTTCTCAACCCTTGGAATCGCAGTGTAACTGCCTGGCTCAGAAGAGCACACTGAATCAGCCCTTAACCCCAGTGATCAGAAATTGTCAAAACGTGTTTTTCAGCAGAAATAAACACGTTTTGGCAACTTTGGTCACCCCCATGTAAGTTATAGGGCAGGAACAGCACAGTTTTCAAAACGTGTTTTTCAGCCCGAAATAAACGCTTTTTCTCAGCCCTTGGAATCGCAGTGTAACTGCCTGGCTCAGAAGAGCCCACTGAATCAGCCCTTAACCCCAGTGATCAGAAATTGTCAAAACGTGTTTTTCAGCAGAAATAAACACGTTTTGGCAACTTTGGTCACCCCCATGTAAGTTATAGGGCAGGAACAGCACACTTTTCAAAACGTGTTTTTCAGCCCGAAATAAACGCTTTTTCTCAGCCCTTGGAATCGCAGTGTAACTGCCTGGCTCAGAAGAGCACACTGAGTCAGCCCTTAACCTCAGTGATCAGAAATTGTCAAAACGTGTTTTTCAGCAGAAATAAACACGTTTTGGCAACTTTGGTCACCCCCATTTAAGTTATAGGGCAGGAACAGCACACTTTTCAAAACGTGTTTTTCAGCCCGAAATAAACGCGTTTTCTCAGCCCTTGGAATCGCAGTGTAACTGCCTGCCTCAGAAGAGCACACTGAGTCAGCCCTTAACCCCAGTGTGCAGAAATTGTCAAAACGTGTTTTTCAGCAGAAATAAACACGTTTTGGCAACTTTGGTCACCACCATGTAACTTATAGGGCAGGAACAGCACACTTTTCAAAACGTGTTTTTCAGCCCGAAATAAACGCTTTTTCTCAGCCCTTGGAATCGCAGTGTAACTGCCTGGCTCAGAAGAGCACACTGAGTCAGCCCTTAACCCCAGTGATCAGAAATTGTCAAAACGTGTTTTTCAGCTGAAAGAAACACGTTTTGGCAACTTTGGTCACCCCCATGTAACTTATAGGGCAGGAACAGCACAGTTTTCAAAACGTGTTTTTCAGCCCGAAATAAACGCGTTTTCTCAGCCCTTAGAATCGCAGTGTAACTGCCTGGCTCAGAAGAGCACACTGAGTCAGCCCTTAACCCCAGTGTGCAGAAATTGTCAAAACGTGTTTTTTAGCAGAAATAAACACGTTTTGGCAACTTTGGTCACCCCCATGTAACTTATAGGGCAGGAACAGCACACTTTTCAAAACGTGTTTTTCAGCCCGAAATAAACGCTTTTTCTCAGCCCTTGGAATCGCAGTGTAACTGCCTGGCTCAGAAGAGCACACTGAATCAGCCCTTAACCCCAGTGATCAGAAATTGTCAAAACGTGTTTTTCAGCAGAAATAAACACGTTTTGGCAACTTTGGTCACCCCCATGTAAGTTATAGGGCAGGAACAGCACACTTTTCAAAACGTGTTTTTCAGCCCGAAATAAACGCTTTTTCTCAGCCCTTGGAATCGCAGTGTAACTGCCTGGCTCAGAAGAGCCCACTGAATCAGCCCTTAACCCCAGTGTGCAGAAATTGTCAAAACGTGTTTTTCAGCAGAAATAAACACGTTTTGGCAACTTTGGTCACCCCCATGTAAGCTATAGGGCAGGAACAGCACAGTTTTCAAAACGTGTTTTTCAGCCCGAAATAAACGCTTTTTCTCAGCCCTTGGAATCGCAGTGTAACTGCCTGGCTCAGAAGAGCACACTGAGTCAGCCCTTAACCTCAGTGATCAGAAATTGTCAAAACGTGTTTTTCAGCAGAAATAAACACGTTTTGGCAACTTTGGTCACCCCCATTTAAGTTATAGGGCAGGAACAGCACACTTTTCAAAACGTGTTTTTCAGCCCGAAATAAACGCGTTTTCTCAGCCCTTGGAATCGCAGTGTAACTGCCTGCCTCAGAAGAGCACACTGAGTCAGCCCTTAACCCCAGTGTGCAGAAATTGTCAAAACGTGTTTTTCAGCAGAAATAAACACGTTTTGGCAACTTTGGTCACCACCATGTAACTTATAGGGCAGGAACAGCACACTTTTCAAAACGTGTTTTTCAGCCCGAAATAAACGCTTTTTCTCAGCCCTTGGAATCGCAGTGTAACTGCCTGGCTCAGAAGAGCACACTGAGTCAGCCCTTAACCCCAGAGATCAGAAATTGTCAAAACGTGTTTTTCAGCAGAAAGAAACACGTTTTGGCAACTTTGGTCACCCCCATGTAACTTATAGGGCAGGAACAGCACAGTTTTCAAAACGTGTTTTTCAGCCCGAAATAAACGCGTTTTCTCAGCCCTTAGAATCGCAGTGTAACTGCCTGGCTCAGAAGAGCACACTGAATCAGCCCTTAACCCCCGTGATAGAAAATTATCAAAACGTGTTTTTCAGCAGAAATAAACACGTTTTGGCAACTTTGGTCACCCCCATGTAAGTTATAGGTCAGGAACAGCACAGTTTTCAAAACGTGTTTTTCAGCCCGAATTAAACGCTTTTTCTCAACCCTTGGAATCGCAGTGTAACTGCCTGGCTCAGAAGAGCACACTGAGTCAGCCCTTAACCTCAGTGATCAGAAATTGTCAAAACGTGTTTTTCAGCAGAAATAAACACGTTTTGGCAACTTTGGTCACCCCCATTTAAGTTATAGGGCAGGAACAGCACACTTTTCAAAACGTGTTTTTCAGCCCGAAATAAACGCGTTTTCTCAGCCCTTGGAATCGCAGTGTAACTGCCTGCCTCAGAAGAGCACACTGAGTCAGCCCTTAACCCCAGTGTGCAGAAATTGTCAAAACGTGTTTTTCAGCAGAAATAAACACGTTTTGGCAACTTTGGTCACCACCATGTAACTTATAGGGCAGGAACAGCACACTTTTCAAAACGTGTTTTTCAGCCCGAAATAAACGCTTTTTCTCAGCCCTTGGAATCGCAGTGTAACTGCCTGGCTCAGAAGAGCACACTGAGTCAGCCCTTAACCCCAGTGATCAGAAATTGTCAAAACGTGTTTTTCAGCTGAAAGAAACACGTTTTGGCAACTTTGGTCACCCCCATGTAACTTATAGGGCAGGAACAGCACAGTTTTCAAAACGTGTTTTTCAGCCCGAAATAAACGCGTTTTCTCAGCCCTTAGAATCGCAGTGTAACTGCCTGGCTCAGAAGAGCACACTGAGTCAGCCCTTAACCCCAGTGTGCAGAAATTGTCAAAACGTGTTTTTTAGCAGAAATAAACACGTTTTGGCAACTTTGGTCACCCCCATGTAACTTATAGGGCAGGAACAGCACACTTTTCAAAACGTGTTTTTCAGCCCGAAATAAACGCTTTTTCTCAGCCCTTGGAATCGCAGTGTAACTGCCTGGCTCAGAAGAGCACACTGAATCAGCCCTTAACCCCAGTGATCAGAAATTGTCAAAACGTGTTTTTCAGCAGAAATAAACACGTTTTGGCAACTTTGGTCACCCCCATGTAAGTTATAGGGCAGGAACAGCACACTTTTCAAAACGTGTTTTTCAGCCCGAAATAAACGCTTTTTCTCAGCCCTTGGAATCGCAGTGTAACTGCCTGGCTCAGAAGAGCCCACTGAATCAGCCCTTAACCCCAGTGTGCAGAAATTGTCAAAACGTGTTTTTCAGCAGAAATAAACACGTTTTGGCAACTTTGGTCACCCCCATGTAAGCTATAGGGCAGGAACAGCACAGTTTTCAAAACGTGTTTTTCAGCCCGAAATAAACGCTTTTTCTCAGCCCTTGGAATCGCAGTGTAACTGCCTGGCTCAGAAGAGCACACTGAGTCAGCCCTTAACCTCAGTGATCAGAAATTGTCAAAACGTGTTTTTCAGCAGAAATAAACACGTTTTGGCAACTTTGGTCACCCCCATTTAAGTTATAGGGCAGGAACAGCACACTTTTCAAAACGTGTTTTTCAGCCCGAAATAAACGCGTTTTCTCAGCCCTTGGAATCGCAGTGTAACTGCCTGCCTCAGAAGAGCACACTGAGTCAGCCCTTAACCCCAGTGTGCAGAAATTGTCAAAACGTGTTTTTCAGCAGAAATAAACACGTTTTGGCAACTTTGGTCACCACCATGTAACTTATAGGGCAGGAACAGCACACTTTTCAAAACGTGTTTTTCAGCCCGAAATAAACGCTTTTTCTCAGCCCTTGGAATCGCAGTGTAACTGCCTGGCTCAGAAGAGCACACTGAGTCAGCCCTTAACCCCAGAGATCAGAAATTGTCAAAACGTGTTTTTCAGCAGAAAGAAACACGTTTTGGCAACTTTGGTCACCCCCATGTAACTTATAGGGCAGGAACAGCACAGTTTTCAAAACGTGTTTTTCAGCCCGAAATAAACGCGTTTTCTCAGCCCTTAGAATCGCAGTGTAACTGCCTGGCTCAGAAGAGCACACTGAATCAGCCCTTAACCCCCGTGATAGAAAATTATCAAAACGTGTTTTTCAGCAGAAATAAACACGTTTTGGCAACTTTGGTCACCCCCATGTAAGTTATAGGTCAGGAACAGCACAGTTTTCAAAACGTGTTTTTCAGCCCGAATTAAACGCTTTTTCTCAACCCTTGGAATCGCAGTGTAACTGCCTGGCTCAGAAGAGCACACTGAATCAGCCCTTAACCCCAGTGATCAGAAATTGTCAAAACGTGTTTTTCAGCCGAAATAAACACGTTTTGGCAACTTTGGTCACCCCCATGTAAGTTATAGGGCAGGAACAGCACAATTTTCAAAACGTGTTTTTCAGCCCGAAATAAACGCGTTTTCTCAGCCCTTGGAATCGCAGTGTAACTGCCTGGCTCAGAAGAGCACACTGAGTCAGCCCTTAACCTCAGTGATCAGAAATTGTCAAAACGTGTTTTTCAGCAGAAATAAACACGTTTTGGCAACTTTGGTCACCCCCATGTAACTTATAGGCAGGAACAGCACACTTTTCAAAACGTGTTTTTCAGCCCATAATAAACGCGTTTTCTCAGCCCTTAGAATCGCAGTGTAACTGCCTGGCTCAGAAGAGCACACTGAGTCAGCCCTTAGCCCCAGTGTGCAGAAATTGTCAAAACGTGTTTTTCAGCAGAAATAAACACGTTTTGGCAACTTTGGTCACCACCATGTAACTTATAGGGCAGGAACAGCACAGTTTTCAAAACGTGTTTTTCAGCCCGAAATAAACGCTTTTTCTCAGCCCTTGGAATCGCAGTGTAACTGCCTGGGTCAGAAGAGCACACTGAGTCAGCCCTTAACCCCAGTGATCAGAAATTGTCAAAACGTGTTTTTCAGCAGAAATAAACACGTTTTGGCAACTTTGGTCACCCCCATGTAAGTTATAGGGCAGGAACAGCACAGTTTTCAAAACGTGTTTTTCAGGCCGAAATAAACGCTTTTTCTCAGCCCTTGGAATCGCAGTGTAACTGCCTGGCTCAGAAGAGCACACTGAGTCAGCCCTTAACCTCAGTGATCAGAAATTGTCAAAACGTTTTTTTCAGCAGAAATAAACACGTTTTGGCAACTTTGGTCACCCCCATGTAACTTATAGGGCAGGAACAGCACACTTTTCAAAACGTGTTTTTCAGCCCGAAATAAACGCGTTTTCTCAGCCCTTAGAATCGCAGTGTAACTGCCTGGCTCAGAAGAGCACACTGAGTCAGCCCTTAACCCCAGTGTGCAGAAATTGTCAAAACGTGTTTTTCAGCAGAAATAAACACGTTTTGGCAACTTTGGTCACCCCCATGTAAGTTATAGTGCAGGAACAGCACAGTTTTCAAAACGTGTTTTTCAGCCCGAAATAAACGCTTTTTCTCAGCCCTTGGAATCGCAGTGTAACTGCCTGGCTCAGAAGAGCACACTGAGTCAGCCCTTAACCCCAGTGTGCAGAAATTGTCAAAACGTGTTTTTTAGCAGAAATAAACACGTTTTGGCAACTTTGGTCACCCCCATGTAACTTATAGGGCAGGAACAGCACACTTTTCAAAATGTGTTTTTCAGCCCGAAATAAACGCTTTTTCTCAGCCCTTGGAATCGCAGTGTAACTGCCTGGCTCAGAAGAGCACACTGAATCAGCCCTTAACCCCAGTGATCAGAAATTGTCAAAACGTGTTTTTCAGCAGAAATAAACACGTTTTGGCAACTTTGGTCACCCCCATGTAAGTTATAGGGCAGGAACAGCACAGTTTTCAAAACGTGTTTTTCAGCCCGAAATAAACGCTTTTTCTCAGCCCTTGGAATCGCAGTGTAACTGCCTGGCTCAGAAGAGCCCACTGAATCAGCCCTTAACCCCAGTGTGCAGAAATTGTCAAAACGTGTTTTTCAGCAGAAATAAACACGTTTTGGCAACTTTGGTCACCCCCATGTAAGTTATAGGGCAGGAACAGCACAGTTTTCAAAACGTGTTTTTCAGCCCGAAATAAACGCTTTTTCTCAGCCCTTGGAATCGCAGTGTAACTGCCTGGTTCAGAAGAGCACACTGAGTCAGCCCTTAACCCCAGTGATCAGAAATTGTCAAAACGTGTTTTTCAGCAGAAATAAACACGTTTTGGCAACTTTGGTCACCCCCATGTAAGTTATAGGGCAGGAACAGCACAGTTTTCAAAACGTGTTTTTCAGGCCGAAATAAACGCTTTTTCTCAGCCCTTGGAATCGCAGTGTAACTGCCTGGCTCAGAAGAGCACACTGAGTCAGCCCTTAACCTCAGTGATCAGAAATTGTCAAAACGTGTTTTTCAGCAGAAATAAACACGTTTTGGCAACTTTGGTCACTCCCATGTAACTTATAGGGCAGGAACAGCACACTTTTCAAAACGTGTTTTTCAGCCCGAAATAAACGCGTTTTCTCAGCCCTTAGAATCGCAGTGTAACTGCCTGGCTCAGAAGAGCACACTGAGTCAGCCCTTAACCTCAGTGATCAGAAATTGTCAAAACGTGTTTTTCAGCAGAAATAAACACGTTTTGGCAACTTTGGTCACCCCCATGTAAGTTATAGGTCAGGAACAGCACAGTTTTCAAAACGTGTTTTTCAGCCCGAATTAAACGCTTTTTCTCAACCCTTGGAATCGCAGTGTAACTGCCTGGCTCAGAAGAGCACACTGAATCAGCCCTTAACCCCAGTGATCAGAAATTGTCAAAACGTGTTTTTCAGCCGAAATAAACACGTTTTGGCAACTTTGGTCACCCCCATGTAAGTTATAGGGCAGGAACAGCACAATTTTCAAAACGTGTTTTTCAGCCCGAAATAAACGCGTTTTCTCAGCCCTTGGAATCGCAGTGTAACTGCCTGGCTCAGAAGAGCACACTGAGTCAGCCCTTAACCTCAGTGATCAGAAATTGTCAAAACGTGTTTTTCAGCAGAAATAAACACGTTTTGGCAACTTTGGTCACCCCCATGTAACTTATAGGCAGGAACAGCACACTTTTCAAAACGTGTTTTTCAGCCCGAAATAAACGCGTTTTCTCAGCCCTTAGAATCGCAGTGTAACTGCCTGGCTCAGAAGAGCACACTGAGTCAGCCCTTAGCCCCAGTGTGCAGAAATTGTCAAAACGTGTTTTTCAGCAGAAATAAACACGTTTTGGCAACTTTGGTCACCACCATGTAACTTATAGGGCAGGAACAGCACAGTTTTCAAAACGTGTTTTTCAGCCCGAAATAAACGCTTTTTCTCAGCCCTTGGAATCGCAGTGTAACTGCCTGGCTCAGAAGAGCACACTGAGTCAGCCCTTAACCCCAGTGATCAGAAATTGTCAAAACGTGTTTTTCAGCAGAAATAAACACGTTTTGGCAACTTTGGTCACCCCCATGTAAGTTATAGGGCAGGAACAGCACAGTTTTCAAAACGTGTTTTTCAGGCCGAAATAAACGCTTTTTCTCAGCCCTTGGAATCGCAGTGTAACTGCCTGGCTCAGAAGAGCACACTGAGTCAGCCCTTAACCCCAGTGTGCAGAAATTGTCAAAACGTGTTTTTCAGCAGAAATAAACACGTTTTGGCAACTTTGGTCACCCCCATGTAAGTTATAGTGCAGGAACAGCACAGTTTTCAAAACGTGTTTTTCAGCCCGAAATAAACGCTTTTTCTCAGCCCTTGGAATCGCAGTGTAACTGCCTGGCTCAGAAGAGCACACTGAGTCAGCCCTTAACCCCAGTGTGCAGAAATTGTCAAAACGTGTTTTTTAGCAGAAATAAACACGTTTTGGCAACTTTGGTCACCCCCATGTAACTTATAGGGCAGGAACAGCACACTTTTCAAAACGTGTTTTTCAGCCTGAAATAAACGCTTTTTCTCAACCCTTGGAATCGCAGTGTAACTGCCTGGTTCAGAAGAGCACACTGAGTCAGCCCTTAACCCCAGTGATCAGAAATTGTCAAAACGTGTTTTTCAACAGAAATAAACACGTTTTGGCAACTTTGGTCACCCCCATGTAAGTTATAGGGCAGGAACAGCACAGTTTTCAAAACGTGTTTTTCAGCCCGAAATTAACGCTTTTTCTCAGCCCTTGGAATCGCAGTGTAACTGCCTGGCTCAGAAGAGCACACTGAGTCAGCCCTTAACCCCAGTGTGCAGAAATTGTCAAAACGTGTTTTTAAGCAGAAATAAACACGTTTTGGCAACTTTGGTCACCCCCATGTAAGTTATAGGGCAGGAACAGCACACTTTTCAAAACGTGTTTTTCAGCCCGAAATAAACGCTTTTTCTCAGCCCTTGGAATCGCAGTGTAACTGCCTGGCTCAGAAGAGCACACTGAGTCAGCCCTTAACCCCAGTGATCAGAAATTGTCAAAACGTGTTTTTCAGCAGAAATAAACACGTTTTGGCAACTTTGGTCACCCCCATGTAAGTTATAGGGCAGGAACAGCACAGTTTTCAAAACGTGTTTTTCAGGCCGAAATAAACGCTTTTTCTCAGCCCTTGGAATCGCAGTGTAACTGCCTGGCTCAGAAGAGCACACTGAGTCAGCCCTTAACCTCAGTGATCAGAAATTGTCAAAACGTGTTTTTCAGCAGAAATAAACACGTTTTGGCAACTTTGGTCACCCCCATGTAACTTATAGGGCAGGAACAGCACACTTTTCAAAACGTGTTTTTCAGCCCGAAATAAACGCGTTTTCTCAGCCCTTAGAATCGCAGTGTAACTGCCTGGCTCAGAAGAGCACACTGAGTCAGCCCTTAACCCCAGTGTGCAGAAATTGTCAAAACGTGTTTTTCAGCAGAAATAAACACGTTTTGGCAACTTTGGTCACCCCCATGTAAGTTATAGGGCAGGAACAGCACAGTTTTCAAAACGTGTTTTTCAGCCCGAAATAAACGCTTTTTCTCAGCCCTTGGAATCGCAGTGTAACTGCCTGGCTCAGAAGAGCACACTGAGTCAGCCCTTAACCCCAGTGTGCAGAAATTGTCAAAACGTGTTTTTTAGCAGAAATAAACACGTTTTGGCAACTTTGGTCACCCCCATGTAACTTATAGGGCAGGAACAGCACACTTTTCAAAACGTGTTTTTCAGCCCGAAATAAACGCTTTTTCTCAACCCTTGGAATCGCAGTGTAACTGCCTGGCTCAGAAGAGCACACTGAATCAGCCCTTAACCCCAGTGATCAGAAATTGTCAAAACGTGTTTTTCAGCAGAAATAAACACGTTTTGGCAACTTTGGTCACCCCCATGTAAGTTATAGGGCAGGAACAGCACAGTTTTCAAAACGTGTTTTTCAGCCCGAAATAAACGCTTTTTCTCAGCCCTTGGAATCGCAGTGTAACTGCCTGGTTCAGAAGAGCCCACTGAATCAGCCCTTAACCCCAGTGATCAGAAATTGTCAAAACGTGTTTTTCAGCAGAAATAAACACGTTTTGGCAACTTTGGTCACCCCCATGTAAGTTATAGGGCAGGAACAGCACAGTTTTCAAAACGTGTTTTTCAGCCCGAAATAAACGCTTTTTCTCAGCCCTTGGAATCGCAGTGTAACTGCCTGGCTCAGAAGAGCACACTGAGTCAGCCCTTAACCTCAGTGATCAGAAATTGTCAAAACGTGTTTTTCAGCAGAAATAAACACGTTTTGGCAACTTTGGTAACCCCCATTTAAGTTATAGGGCAGGAACAGCACACTTTTCAAAACGTGTTTTTCAGCCCGAAATAAACGCGTTTTCTCAGCCCTTGGAATCGCAGTGTAACTGCCTGCCTCAGAAGAGCACACTGAGTCAGCCCTTAACCCCAGTGTGCAGAAATTGTCAAAACGTGTTTTTCAGCAGAAATAAACACGTTTTGGCAACTTTGGTCACCACCATGTAACTTATAGGGCAGGAACAGCACACTTTTCAAAACGTGTTTTTCAGCCCGAAATAAACGCTTTTTCTCAGCCCTTGGAATCGCAGTGTAACTGCCTGGCTCAGAAGAGCACACTGAGTCAGCCCTTAACCCCAGTGATCAGAAATTGTCAAAACGTGTTTTTCAGCTGAAAGAAACACGTTTTGGCAACTTTGGTCACCCCCATGTAACTTATAGGGCAGGAACAGCACAGTTTTCAAAACGTGTTTTTCAGCCCGAAATAAACGCGTTTTCTCAGCCCTTAGAATCGCAGTGTAACTGCCTGGCTCAGAAGAGCACACTGAATCAGCCCTTAACCCCCGTGATAGAAAATTATCAAAACGTGTTTTTCAGCAGATATAAACACGTTTTGGCAACTTTGGTCACCCCCATGTAAGTTATAGGTCAGGAACAGCACAGTTTTCAAAACGTGTTTTTCAGCCTGAAATAAACGCTTTTTCTCAACCCTTGGAATCGCAGTGTAACTGCCTGGCTCAGAAGAGCACACTGAGTCAGCCCTTAACCCCAGTGATCAGAAATTGTCAAAACGTGTTTTTCAGCAGAAATAAACACGTTTTGGCAACTTTGGTCACCCCCATGTAAGTTATAGGGCAGGAACAGCACAGTTTTCAAAACGTGTTTTTCAGCCCGAAATAAACGCTTTTTCTCAGCCCTTGGAATCGCAGTGTAACTGCCTGGCTCAGAAGAGCACACTGAGTCAGCCCTTAACCCCAGTGTGCAGAAATTGTCAAAACGTGTTTTTAAGCAGAAATAAACACGTTTTGGCCACTTTGGTCACCCCCATGTAAGTTATAGGGCTGGAACAGCACAGTTTTCAAAACGTGTTTTTCAGCCCGAAATAAACGCTTTTTCTCAGCCCTTGGAATCGCAGTGTAACTGCCTGGCTCAGAAGAGCACACTGAGTCAGCCCTTAACCCCAGTGTGCAGAAATTGTCAAAACGTGTTTTTCAGCAGAAATAAACACGTTTTGGCAACTTTGGTCACCCCCATGTAAGTTATAGGGCAGGAACAGCACAGTTTTCAAAACGTGTTTTTCAGCCCGAAATAAACGCTTTTTCTCAGCCCTTGGAATCGCAGTGTAACTGCCTGGCTCAGAAGAGCACACTGAGTCAGCCCTTAACCCCAGTGTGCAGAAATTGTCAAAACGTGTTTTTTAGCAGAAATAAACACGTTTTGGCAACTTTGGTCACCCCCATGTAACTTATAGGGCAGGAACAGCACAGTTTTCAAAACGTGTTTTTCAGCCCGAAATAAACGCTTTTTCTCAGCCCTTGGAATCGCAGTGTAACTGCCTGGCTCAGAAGAGCACACTGAGTCAGCCCTTAACCTCAGTGATCAGAAATTGTCAAAACGTGTTTTTTAGCAGAAATAAACACGTTTTGGCAACTTTGGTCACCCCCATTTAAGTTATAGGGCAGGAACAGCACACTTTTCAAAACGTGTTTTTCAGCCCGAAATAAACGCGTTTTCTCAGCCCTTGGAATCGCAGTGTAACTGCCTGCCTCAGAAGAGCACACTGAGTCAGCCCTTAACCCCAGTGTGCAGAAATTGTCAAAACGTGTTTTTCAGCAGAAATAAACACGTTTTGGCAACTTTGGTCACCACCATGTAACTTATAGGGCAGGAACAGCACACTTTTCAAAACGTGTTTTTCAGCCCGAAATAAACGCTTTTTCTCAGCCCTTGGAATCGCAGTGTAACTGCCTGGCTCAGAAGAGCACACTGAGTCAGCCCTTAACCCCAGTGATCAGAAATTGTCAAAACGTGTTTTTCAGCTGAAAGAAACACGTTTTGGCAACTTTGGTCACCCCCATGTAACTTATAGGGCAGGAACAGCACAGTTTTCAAAACGTGTTTTTCAGCCCGAAATAAACGCGTTTTCTCAGCCCTTAGAATCGCAGTGTAACTGCCTGGCTCAGAAGAGCACACTGAATCAGCCCTTAACCCCCGTGATAGAAAATTATCAAAACGTGTTTTTCAGCAGAAATAAACACGTTTTGGCAACTTTGGTCACCCCCATGTAAGTTATAGGTCAGGAACAGCACAGTTTTCAAAACGTGTTTTTCAGCCTGAAATAAACGCTTTTTCTCAACCCTTGGAATCGCAGTGTAACTGCCTGGCTCAGAAGAGCACACTGAGTCAGCCCTTAACCCCAGTGATCAGAAATTGTCAAAACGTGTTTTTCAGCAGAAATAAACACGTTTTGGCAACTTTGGTCACCCCCATGTAAGTTATAGGGCAGGAACAGCACAGTTTTCAAAACGTGTTTTTCAGCCCGAAATAAACGCTTTTTCTCAGCCCTTGGAATCGCAGTGTAACTGCCTGGCTCAGAAGAGCACACTGAGTCAGCCCTTAACCCCAGTGTGCAGAAATTGTCAAAACGTGTTTTTAAGCAGAAATAAACACGTTTTGGCCACTTTGGTCACCCCCATGTAAGTTATAGGGCAGGAACAGCACAGTTTTCAAAACGTGTTTTTCAGCCCGAAATAAACGCTTTTTCTAAGCCCTTGGAATCGCAGTGTAACTGCCTGGCTCAGAAGAGCCCACTGAATCAGCCCTTAACCCCCGTGATCAGAAATTGTCAAAACGTGTTTTTCAGCAGAAATAAACACGTTTTGGCAACTTTGGTCACCCCCATGTAAGTTATAGGGCAGGAACAGCACAGTTTTCAAAACGTGTTTTTCAGCCCGAAATAAACGCGTTTTCTCAGCCCTTGGAATCGCAGTGTAACTGCCTGCCTCAGAAGAGCCCACCGAATCAGCCCTTAACCCCAGTGATCAGAAATTGTCAAAACGTGTTTTTCAGCAGAAATAAACACGTTTTGGCAACTTTGGTCACCCCCATGTAACTTATAGGGCAGGAACAGCACAGTTTTCAAAACGTGTTTTTCAGCCCGAAATAAACGCGTTTTCTCAGCCCTTAGAATCGCAGTGTAACTGCCTGGCTCAGAAGAGCACACTGAGTCAGCCCTTAACCCCAGTGTGCAGAAATTGTCAAAACGAGTTTTTCAGCAGAAATAAACACGTTTTGGCAACTTTGGTCACCCCCATTTAAGTTATAGGGCAGGAACAGCACAGTTTTCAAAACGTGTTTTTCAGACCGAAATAAACGCTTTTTCTCAGCCCTTGGAATCGGAGTGTAACTGCCTGGCTCAGAAGAGCACACTGAGTCAGCCCTTAACCCCAGTGATCAGAAATTGTCAAAACGTGTTTTTCAGCAGAAATAAACACGTTTTGGCAACTTTGGTCACCCCCATGTAACTTATAGGGCAGGAACAGCAAACTTTTCAAAACGTGTTTTTCAGCCCGAAATAAACGCTTTTTCTCAGCCCTTAGAATCGCAGTGTAACTGCCTGGCTCAGAAGAGCACACTGAGTCAGCCCTTAACCCCAGTGTGCAGAAATTGTCAAAACGTGTTTTTCAGCAGAAATAAACACGTTTTGGCAACTTTGGTCACCCCCATGTAACTTATAGGGCAGGAACAGTACAGTTTTCAAAACGTGTTTTTCAGCCCGGAATAAACGCTTTTTCTCAGCCCTTGGAATCGCAGTGTAACTGCCTGCCTCAGAAGAGCACACTAAGTCAGCCCTTAACCCCAGTGTGCAGAAATTGTCAAAACGAGTTTTTCAGCAGAAATAAACACGTTTTGGCAACTTTGGTCACCCCCATTTAAGTTATAGGGCAGGAACAGCACAGTTTTCAAAACGTGTTTTTCAGCACGAAATAAACGCTTTTTCTCAGCCCTTGGAATCGCAGTGTAACTGCCTGGCTCAGAAGAGCACACTGAGTCAGCCCTTAACCCCAGTGATCAGAAATTGTCAAAACGTGTTTTTCAGCTGAAAGAAACACGTTTTGGCAACTTTGGTCAACCCCATGTAACTTATAGGGCAGGAACAGCACAGTTTTCAAAACGTGTTTTTCAGCCCGAAATAAACGCGTTTTCTCAGCCCTTAGAATCGCAGTGTAACTGCCTGGCTCAGAAGAGCACACTGAATCAGCCCTTAACCCCCGTGATAGAAAATTATCAAAACGTGTTTTTCAGCAGAAATAAACACGTTTTGGCAACTTTGGTCACCCCCATGTAAGTTATAGGTCAGGAACAGCACAGTTTTCAAAACGTGTTTTTCAGCCCGAAATAAACGCTTTTTCTCAGCCCTTGGAATCGCAGTGTAACTGCCTGGCTCAGAAGAGCACACTGAGTCAGCCCTTAACCCCAGTGTGCAGAAATTGTCAAAACGTGTTTTTAAGCAGAAATAAACACGTTTTGGCCACTTTGGTCACCCCCATGTAAGTTATAGGGCTGGAACAGCACAGTTTTCAAAACGTGTTTTTCAGCCCGAAATAAACGCTTTTTCTCAGCCCTTGGAATCGCAGTGTAACTGCCTGGCTCAGAAGAGCCCACTGAATCAGCCCTTAACCCCCGTGATCAGAAATTGTCAAAACGTGTTTTTCAGCAGAAATAAACACGTTTTGGCAACTTTGGTCACCCCCATGTAAGTTATAGGGCAGGAACAGCACACTATTCAAAACGTGTTTTTCAACCCGAAATAAACGCGTTTTATCAGCCCTTAGAATCGCAGTGTAACTGCCTGGCTCAGAAGAGCACACTGAGTCAGCCCTTAACCCCAGTGTGCAGAAATTGTCAAAACGTGTTTTTCAGCAGAAATAAACACGTTTTGGCAACTTTGGTCACCCCCATGTAACTTATAGGGCAGGAACAGTACAGTTTTCAAAACGTGTTTTTCAGCCCGGAATAAACGCTTTTTCTCAGCCCTTGGAATCGCAGTGTAACTGCCTGGCTCAGAAGAGCACACTGAGTCAGCCCTTAACCCCAGTGTGCAGAAATTGTCAAAACGAGTTTTTCAGCAGAAATAAACACGTTTTGGCAACTTTGGTCACCCCCATTTAAGTTATAGGGCAGGAACAGCACAGTTTTCAAAACGTGTTTTTCAGCCCGAAATAAACGCGTTTTCTCAGCCCTTGGAATCGCAGTGTAACTGCCTGCCTCAGAAGAGCCCA
Source organism: Atractosteus spatula (assembly GCF_055471065.1). Taxonomy (NCBI): domain Eukaryota; kingdom Metazoa; phylum Chordata; class Actinopteri; order Semionotiformes; family Lepisosteidae; genus Atractosteus; species Atractosteus spatula. The sequence continues at coordinate 2,586,065 of NC_142722.1, forward strand.
CCGAATCAGCCCTTAACCCCAGTGATCAGAAATTGTCAAAACGTGTTTTTCAGCAGAAATAAACACGTTTTGGCAACTTTGGTCACCCCCATGTAACTTATAGGGCAGGAACAGCAAACTTTTCAAAACGTGTTTTTCAGCCCGAAATAAACGCTTTTTCTCAGCCCTTAGAATCGCAGTGTAACTGCCTGGCTCAGAAGAGCACACTGAGTCAGCCCTTAACCCCAGTGTGCAGAAATTGTCAAAACGTGTTTTTCAGCAGAAATAAACACGTTTTGGCAACTTTGGTCACCCCCATGTAACTTATAGGGCAGGAACAGTACAGTTTTCAAAACGTGTTTTTCAGCCCGGAATAAACGCTTTTTCTCAGCCCTTGGAATCGCAGTGTAACTGCCTGCCTCAGAAGAGCACACTAAGTCAGCCCTTAACCCCAGTGTGCAGAAATTGTCAAAACGAGTTTTTCAGCAGAAATAAACACGTTTTGGCAACTTTGGTCACCCCCATGTAAGTTATAGGGCAGGAACTGCACAGTTTTCAAAACGTGTTTTTCAGCCCGAAATAAACGCGTTTTCTCAGCCCTTGGAATCGCAGTGTAACTGCCTGCCTCAGAAGAGCCCACCGAATCAGCCCTTAACCCCAGTGATCAGAAATTGTCAAAACGTGTTTTTCAGCAGAAATAAACACGTTTTGGCAACTTTGGTCACCCCCATGTAAGTTATAGGGCAGGAACAGCACAGTTTTCAAAACGTGTTTTTCAGCCCGAAATAAACGCTTTTTCTCAGCCCTTGGAATCGCAGTGTAACTGCCTGGCTCAGAAGAGCACACTGAGTCAGCCCTTAACCTCATTTATCAGAAATTGTCAAAACGTATTTTTCAGCAGAAATAAACACGTTTTGGCAACTTTGGTCACCCCCATGTAAGTTAAGGGGCAGGAACAGCACAGTTTCAAAATGTGTTTTTCAGACCGAAATAAACGCTTTTTCTCAGCCTTTGGAATCGCAGTGTAACTGCCTGGCTCAGAAGAGTACACTGAGTCAGCCCTTAACCCCAGTGATCAGAAATTGTCAAAACGTGTTTTTCAGCAGAAATAAACACGTTTTGGCAACTTTGGTCACCCCCATTTAACTTATAGGGCAGGAACAGCACACTTTCAAAACGTGTTTTTCAGCCCGAAATAAACGCGTTTTCTCAGCCCTTAGAATCGCAGTGTAACTGCCTGGCTCAGAAAAGCACACTGAATCAGCCCTTAACCCCAGTGATCAGAAATTGTCAAAACGTGTTTTTCAGCAGAAATAAACACGTTTTGGCAACTTTGGTCACCCCCATGTAAGTTATAGGGCAGGAACAACACAGTTTTCAAAACGTGTTTTTCAGCCCGAAATAAACGCTTTTTCTCAGCCCTTAGAATCGCAGTGTAACTGCCTGGCTCAGAAGAGCACACTGAGTCAGCCCTTAACCCCAGTGATCAGAAATTGTCAAAACGTGTTTTTCAGCAGAAATAAACACGTTTTGGCAACTTTGGTCACCCCCATGTAAGTTATAGGGCAGGAACAGCACAATTTTCAAAACGTGTTTTTCAGCCCGAAATAAACGCGTTTTCTCAGCCCTTGGAATCGCAGTGTAACTGCCTGGCTCAGAAGAGCACACTGAGTCAGCCCTTAACCTCAGTGATCAGAAATTGTCAAAACGTGTTTTTCAGCAGAAATAAACACGTTTTGGCAACTTTGGTCACCACCATGTAACTTATAGGGCAGGAACAGCACAGTTTTCAAAACGTGTTTTTCAGCCCGAAATAAACGCTTTTTCTCAGCCCTTGGAATCGCAGTGTAACTGCCTGGCTCAGAAGAGCACACTGAGTCAGCCCTTAACCCCAGTGATCAGAACTTGTCAAAACGTGTTTTTCAGCAGAAATAAACACGTTTTGGCAACTTTGGTCACCCCCATGTAACTTATAGGGCAGGAACAGCACAGTTTTCAAAACGTGTTTTTCAGCCCGAAATAAACGCGTTTTCTCAGCCCTTAGAATCGCAGTGTAACAGCCTGGCTCAGAAGAGCACACTGAATCAGCCCTTAACCCCCGTGATAGGAAATTGTCAAAACGTGTTTTTCAGCAGAAATAAACACGTTTTGGCAACTTTGGTCACCCCCATGTAAGTTATAGGTCAGGAACAGCACAGTTTTCAAAACGTGTTTTTCAGCCTGAAATAAACGCTTTTTCTCAACCCTTGGAATCGCAGTGTAACTGCCTGGCTCAGAAGAGCACACTGAGTCAGCCCTTAACCCCAGTGATCAGAAATTGTCAAAACGTGTTTTTCAGCAGAAATAAACACGTTTTGGCAACTTTGGTCACCCCCATGTAAGTTATAGGGCAGGAACAGCACAGTTTTCAAAACGTGTTTTTCAGCCCGAAATAAACGCGTTTTCTCAGCCCTTAGAATCGCAGTGTAACAGCCTGGCTCAGAAGAGCACACTGAATCAGCCCTTAACCCCCGTGATAGGAAATTGTCAAAACGTGTTTTTCAGCAGAAATAAACACGTTTTGGCAACTTTGGTCACCCCCATGTAAGTTATTGGGCTGGAACAGCACAGTTTTCAAAACGTGTTTTTCAGCCCGAAATAAACGCTTTTTCTCAGCCCTTGGAATCGCAGTGTAACTGCCTGGCTCAGAAGAGCCCACTGAATCAGCCCTTAACCCCCGTGATCAGAAATTGTCAAAACGTGTTTTTCAGCAGAAATAAACACGTTTTGGCAACTTTGGTCACCCCCATGTAAGTTATAGGGCAGGAACAGCACACTATTCAAAACGTGTTTTTCAACCCGAAATAAACGCGTTTTATCAGCCCTTAGAATCGCAGTGTAACTGCCTGGCTCAGAAGAGCACACTGAGTCAGCCCTTAACCCCAGTGTGCAGAAATTGTCAAAACGTGTTTTTCAGCAGAAATAAACACGTTTTGGCAACTTTGGTCACCCCCATGTAACTTATAGGGCAGGAACAGTACAGTTTTCAAAACGTGTTTTTCAGCCCGGAATAAACGCTTTTTCTCAGCCCTTGGAATCGCAGTGTAACTGCCTGGCTCAGAAGAGCACACTGAGTCAGCCCTTAACCCCAGTGTGCAGAAATTGTCAAAACGAGTTTTTCAGCAGAAATAAACACGTTTTGGCAACTTTGGTCACCCCCATTTAAGTTATAGGGCAGGAACAGCACAGTTTTCAAAACGTGTTTTTCAGCCCGAAATAAACGCGTTTTCTCAGCCCTTGGAATCGCAGTGTAACTGCCTGCCTCAGAAGAGCCCACCGAATCAGCCCTTAACCCCAGTGATCAGAAATTGTCAAAACGTGTTTTTCAGCAGAAATAAACACGTTTTGGCAACTTTGGTCACCCCCATGTAACTTATAGGGCAGGAACAGCACAGTTTTCAAAACGTGTTTTTCAGCCCGACATAAACGCGTTTTCTCAGCCCTTAGAATCGCAGTGTAACTGCCTGGCTCAGAAGAGCACACTGAGTCAGCCCTTAACCCCAGTGTGCAGAAATTGTCAAAACGAGTTTTTCAGCAGAAATAAACACGTTTTGGCAACTTTGGTCACCCCCATTTAAGTTATAGGGCAGGAACAGCACAGTTTTCAAAACGTGTTTTTCACACCGAAATAAACGCTTTTTCTCAGCCCTTGGAATCGCAGTGTAACTGCCTGGCTCAGAAGAGCACACTGAGTCAGCCCTTAACCCCAGTGATCAGAAATTGTCAAAACGTGTTTTTCAGCAGAAATAAACACGTTTTGGCAACTTTGGTCACCCCCATGTAACTTATAGGGCAGGAACAGTACAGTTTTCAAAACGTATTTTTCAGCCCGGAATAAACGCTTTTTCTCAGCCCTTGGAATCGCAGTGTAACTGCCTGGCTCAGAAGAGCACACTAAGTCAGCCCTTAACCCCAGTGTGCAGAAATTGTCAAAACGAGTTTTTCAGCAGAAATAAACACGTTTTGGCAACTTTGGTCACCCCCATTTAAGTTATAGGGCAGGAACAGCACAGTTTTCAAAACGTGTTTTTCAGCCCGAAATAAACGCGTTTTCTCAGCCCTTGGAATCGCAGTGTAACTGCCTGCCTCAGAAGAGCCCACCGAATCAGCCCTTAACCCCAGTGATCAGAAATTGTCAAAACGTGTTTTTCAGCAGAAATAAACACGTTTTGGCAACTTTGGTCACCCCCATGTAACTTATAGGGCAGGAACAGCACAGTTTTCAAAACGTGTTTTTCAGCCCGAAATAAACGCGTTTTCTCAGCCCTTGGAATCGCAGTGTAACTGCCTGGCTCAGAAGAGCACACTGAGTCAGCCCTTAACCCCAGTGTGCAGAAATTGTCAAAACGAGTTTTTCAGCAGAAATAAACACGTTTTGGCAACTTTGGTCACCCCCATGTAAGTTATAGGGCAGGAACTGCACAGTTTTCAAAACGTGTTTTTCAGCCCGAAATAAACGCGTTTTCTCAGCCCTTGGAATCGCAGTGTAACTGCCTGCCTCAGAAGAGCCCACCGAATCAGCCCTTAACCCCAGTGATCAGAAATTGTCAAAACGTGTTTTTCAGCAGAAATAAACACGTTTTGGCAACTTTGGTCACCCCCATGTAAGTTATAGGGCAGGAACAGCACAGTTTTCAAAACGTGTTTTTCAGCCCGAAATAAACGCTTTTTCTCAGCCCTTGGAATCGCAGTGTAACTGCCTGGCTCAGAAGAGCACACTGAGTCAGCCCTTAACCCCAGTGATCAGAAATTGTCAAAACGTGTTTTTCAGCAGAAATAAACACGTTTTGGCAACTTTGGTCACCCCCATGTAACTTATAGGGCAGGAACAGCAAACTTTTCAAAACGTGTTTTTCAGCCCAAAATAAACGCATTTTCTCAGACCTTAGAATCGCAGTGTAACTGCCTGGCTCAGAAGAGCACACTGAGTCAGCCCTTAACCCCAGTGTGCAGAAATTGTCAAAACGTGTTTTTCAGCAGAAGTAAACACGTTTTGGCAACTTTGGTCACCCCCATGTAAGTTATAGGGCAGGAACAGCACAGTTTTCAAAACGTGTTTTTCAGACCGAAATAAACGCTTTTTCTCAGCCCTTGGAATCGCAGTGTAACTGCCTGGCTCAGAAGAGCACACTGAGTCAGCCCTTAACCCCAGTGTGCAGAAATTGTCAAAACGAGTTTTTCAGCAGAAATAAACACGTTTTGGCAACTTTGGTCACCCCCATTTAAGTTATAGGGCAGGAACAGCACAGTTTTCAAAACGTGTTTTTCAGCCCGAAATAAACGCGTTTTCTCAGCCCTTGGAATCGCAGTGTAACTGCCTGCCTCAGAAGAGCCCACCGAATCAGCCCTTAACCCCAGTGATCAGAAATTGTCAAAACGTGTTTTTCAGCAGAAATAAACACGTTTTGGCAACTTTGGTCACCCCCATGTAACTTATAGGGCAGGAACAGCACACTTTTCAAAACGTGTTTTTCAGCCCGAAATAAACGCTTTTTCTCAGCCCTTGGAATCGCAGTGTAACTGCCTGGCTCAGAAGAGCACACTGAGTCAGCCCTTAACCCCAGTGATCAGAAATTGTCAAAACGTGTTTTTCAGCAGAAATAAACACGTTTTGGCAACTTTGGTCACCCCCATGTAAGTTATAGGGCAGGAACAGCACAGTTTTCAAAACGTGTTTTTCAGCCCGAAATAAACGCTTTTTCTCAGCCCTTGGAATCGCAGTGTAACTGCCTGGCTCAGAAGAGCACACTGAGTCAGCCCTTAACCTCAGTGATCAGAAATTGTCAAAACGTGTTTTTCAGCAGAAATAAACACGTTTTGGCAACTTTGGTCACCCCCATTTAAGTTATAGGGCAGGAACAGCACAGTTTTCAAAACGTGTTTTTCAGCCCGAAATAAACGCGTTTTCTCAGCCCTTGGAATCGCAGTGTAACTGCCTGCCTCAGAAGAGCCCACCGAATCAGCCCTTAACCCCAGTGATCAGAAATTGTCAAAACGTGTTTTTCAGCAGAAATAAACACGTTTTGGCAACTTTGGTCACCCCCATGTAACTTATAGGGCAGGAACAGCACACTTTTCAAAACGTGTTTTTCAGCCCGAAATAAACGCTTTTTCTCAGCCCTTGGAATCGCAGTGTAACTGCCTGGCTCAGAAGAGCACACTGAGTCAGCCCTTAACCCCAGTGATCAGAAATTGTCAAAACGTGTTTTTCAGCAGAAATAAACACGTTTTGGCAACTTTGGTCACCCCCATGTAAGTTATAGGGCAGGAACAGCACAGTTTTCAAAACGTGTTTTTCAGCCCGAAATAAACGCTTTTTCTCAGCCCTTGGAATCGCAGTGTAACTGCCTGGCTCAGAAGAGCACACTGAGTCAGCCCTTAACCTCAGTGATCAGAAATTGTCAAAACGTGTTTTTCAGCAGAAATAAACACGTTTTGGCAACTTTGGTCACCCCCATTTAAGTTATAGGGCAGGAACAGCACACTTTTCAAAACGTGTTTTTCAGCCCGAAATAAACGCGTTTTCTCAGCCCTTGGAATCGCAGTGTAACTGCCTGCCTCAGAAGAGCACACTGAGTCAGCCCTTAACCCCAGTGTGCAGAAATTGTCAAAACGTGTTTTTCAGCAGAAATAAACACGTTTTGGCAACTTTGGTCACCACCATGTAACTTATAGGGCAGGAACAGCACACTTTTCAAAACGTGTTTTTCAGCCCGAAATAAACGCTTTTTCTCAGCCCTTGGAATCGCAGTGTAACTGCCTGGCTCAGAAGAGCACACTGAGTCAGCCCTTAACCTCAGTGATCAGAAATTGTCAAAACGTGTTTTTCAGCAGAAATAAACATGTTTTGGCAACTTTGGTCACCCCCATTTAAGTTATAGGGCAGGAACAGCACACTTTTCAAAACGTGTTTTTCAGCCCGAAATAAACGCGTTTTCTCAGCCCTTGGAATCGCAGTGTAACTGCCTGCCTCAGAAGAGCACACTGAGTCAGCCCTTAACCCCAGTGTGCAGAAATTGTCAAAACGTGTTTTTCAGCAGAAATAAACACGTTTTGGCAACTTTGGTCACCCCCATGTAAGTTATAGGGCAGGAACAGCACACTTTTCAAAACGTGTTTTTCAGCCCGAAATAAACGCTTTTTCTCAGCCCTTGGAATCGCAGTGTAACTGCCTGGCTCAGAAGAGCACACTGAATCAGCCCTTAACCCCAGTGATCAGAAATTGTCAAAACGTGTTTTTCAGCAGAAATAAACACGTTTTGGCAACTTTGGTCACCCCCATGTAAGTTATAGGGCAGGAACAGCACAGTTTTCAAAACGTGTTTTTCAGCCCGAAATAAACGCTTTTTCTCAGCCCTTGGAATCGCAGTGTAACTGCCTGGCTCAGAAGAGCCCACTGAATCAGCCCTTAACCCCAGTGATCAGAAATTGTCAAAACGTGTTTTTCAGCCGAAATAAACACGTTTTGGCAACTTTGGTCACCCCCATGTAAGTTATAGGGCAGGAACAGCACAATTTTCAAAACGTGTTTTTCAGCCCGAAATAAACGCGTTTTCTCAGCCCTTGGAATCGCAGTGTAACTGCCTGGCTCAGAAGAGCACACTGAGTCAGCCCTTAACCTCAGTGATCAGAAATTGTCACAACGTGTTTTTCAGCAGAAATAAACACGTTTTGGCAACTTTGGTCACCCCCATGTAACTTATAGGCAGGAACAGCACACTTTTCAAAACGTGTTTTTCAGCCCGAAATAAACGCGTTTTCTCAGCCCTTAGAATCGCAGTGTAACTGCCTGGCTCAGAAGAGCACACTGAGTCAGCCCTTAGCCCCAGTGTGCAGAAATTGTCAAAACGTGTTTTTCAGCAGAAATAAACACGTTTTGGCAACTTTGGTCACCCCCATGTAAGTTATAGGGCAGGAACAGCACAGTTTTCAAAACGTGTTTTTCAGCCCGAAATAAACGCGTTTTCTCAGCCCTTGGAATCGCAGTGTAACTGCCTGCCTCAGAAGAGCCCACCGAATCAGCCCTTAACCCCAGTGATCAGAAATTGTCAAAACGTGTTTTTCAGCAGAAATAAACACGTTTTGGCAACTTTGGTCACCCCCATGTAACTTATAGGGCAGGAACAGCACAGTTTTCAAAACGTGTTTTTCAGCCCGAAATAAACGCGTTTTCTCAGCCCTTAGAATCGCAGTGTAACTGCCTGGCTCAGAAGAGCACACTGAGTCAGCCCTTAACCCCAGTGTGCAGAAATTGTCAAAACGTGTTTTTTAGCAGAAATAAACACGTTTTGGCAACTTTGGTCACCCCCATGTAACTTATAGGGCAGGAACAGCACACTTTTCAAAACGTGTTTTTCAGCCCGAAATAAACGCTTTTTCTCAGCCCTTGGAATCGCAGTGTAACTGCCTGGCTCAGAAGAGCACACTGAATCAGCCCTTAACCCCAGTGATCAGAAATTGTCAAAACGTGTTTTTCAGCAGAAATAAACACGTTTTGGCAACTTTGGTCACCCCCATGTAAGTTATAGGGCAGGAACAGCACAGTTTTCAAAACGTGTTTTTCAGCCCGAAATAAACGCTTTTTCTCAGCCCTTGGAATCGCAGTGTAACTGCCTGGCTCAGAAGAGCCCACTGAATCAGCCCTTAACCCCAGTGTGCAGAAATTGTCAAAACGTGTTTTTCAGCAGAAATAAACACGTTTTGGCAACTTTGGTCACCCCCATGTAAGTTATAGGGCAGGAACAGCACAGTTTTCAAAACGTGTTTTTCAGCCCGAAATAAACGCTTTTTCTCAGCCCTTGGAATCGCAGTGTAACTGCCTGGTTCAGAAGAGCACACTGAGTCAGCCCTTAACCCCAGTGATCAGAAATTGTCAAAACGTGTTTTTCAGCAGAAATAAACACGTTTTGGCAACTTTGGTCACCCCCATGTAAGTTATAGGGCAGGAACAGCACAGTTTTCAAAACGTGTTTTTCAGGCCGAAATAAACGCTTTTTCTCAGCCCTTGGAATCGCAGTGTAACTGCCTGGCTCAGAAGAGCACACTGAGTCAGCCCTTAACCTCAGTGATCAGAAATTGTCAAAACGTGTTTTTCAGCAGAAATAAACACGTTTTGGCAACTTTGGTCACTCCCATGTAACTTATAGGGCAGGAACAGCACACTTTTCAAAACGTGTTTTTCAGCCCGAAATAAACGCGTTTTCTCAGCCCTTAGAATCGCAGTGTAACTGCCTGGCTCAGAAGAGCACACTGAGTCAGCCCTTAACCCCAGTGTGCAGAAATTGTCAAAACGTGTTTTTCAGCAGAAATAAACACGTTTTGGCAACTTTGGTCACCACCATGTAACTTATAGGGCAGGAACAGCACAGTTTTCAAAACGTGTTTTTCAGCCCGAAATAAACGCTTTTTCTCAGCCCTTGGAATCGCAGTGTAACTGCCTGGCTCAGAAGAGCACACTGAGTCAGCCCTTAACCCCAGTGATCAGAAATTGTCAAAATGTGTTTTTCAGCAGAAATAAACACGTTTTGGCAACTTTGGTCACCCCCATGTAACTTATAGGGCAGGAACAGCACAGTTTTCAAAACGTGTTTTTCAGCCCGAAATAAACGCTTTTTCTCAGCCCTTGGAATCGCAGTGTAACTGCCTGGCTCAGAAGAGCACACTGAGTCAGCCCTTAACCCCAGTGATCAGAAATTGTCAAAACGTGTTTTTCAGCAGAAATAAACACGTTTTGGCAACTTTGGTCACCCCCATGTAAGTTATAGGGCAGGAACAGCACACTTTTCAAAACGTGTTTTTCAGCCCGAAATAAACGCTTTTTCTCAGCCCTTGGAATCGCAGTGTAACTGCCTGCCTCAGAAGAGCACACTGAGTCAGCCCTTAACCCCAGTGTGCAGAAATTGTCAAAACGTGTTTTTCAGCAGAAATAAACACGTTTTGGCAACTTTGGTCACCACCATGTAACTTATAGGGCAGGAACAGCACACTTTTCAAAACGTGTTTTTCAGCCCGAAATAAACGCTTTTTCTCAGCCCTTGGAATCGCAGTGTAACTGCCTGGCTCAGAAGAGCACACTGAGTCAGCCCTTAACCCCAGTGATCAGAAATTGTCAAAACGTGTTTTTCAGCTGAAAGAAACACGTTTTGGCAACTTTGGTCACCCCCATGTAACTTATAGGGCAGGAACAGCACAGTTTTCAAAACGTGTTTTTCAGCCCGAAATAAACGCGTTTTCTCAGCCCTTAGAATCGCAGTGTAACTGCCTGGCTCAGAAGAGCACACTGAATCAGCCCTTAACCCCCGTGATAGAAAATTATCAAAACGTGTTTTTCAGCAGATATAAACACGTTTTGGCAACTTTGGTCACCCCCATGTAAGTTATAGGTCAGGAACAGCACAGTTTTCAAAACGTGTTTTTCAGCCTGAAATAAACGCTTTTTCTCAACCCTTGGAATCGCAGTGTAACTGCCTGGCTCAGAAGAGCACACTGAGTCAGCCCTTAACCCCAGTGATCAGAAATTGTCAAAACGTGTTTTTCAGCAGAAATAAACACGTTTTGGCAACTTTGGTCACCCCCATGTAAGTTATAGGGCAGGAACAGCACAGTTTTCAAAACGTGTTTTTCAGCCCGAAATAAACGCTTTTTCTCAGCCCTTGGAATCGCAGTGTAACTGCCTGGCTCAGAAGAGCACACTGAGTCAGCCCTTAACCCCAGTGTGCAGAAATTGTCAAAACGTGTTTTTAAGCAGAAATAAACACGTTTTGGCCACTTTGGTCACCCCCATGTAAGTTATAGGGCTGGAACAGCACAGTTTTCAAAACGTGTTTTTCAGCCCGAAATAAACGCTTTTTCTCAGCCCTTGGAATCGCAGTGTAACTGCCTGGCTCAGAAGAGCACACTGAGTCAGCCCTTAACCCCAGTGTGCAGAAATTGTCAAAACGTGTTTTTCAGCAGAAATAAACACGTTTTGGCAACTTTGGTCACCCCCATGTAAGTTATAGGGCAGGAACAGCACAGTTTTCAAAACGTGTTTTTCAGCCCGAAATAAACGCTTTTTCTCAGCCCTTGGAATCGCAGTGTAACTGCCTGTCTCAGAAGAGCACACTGAGTCAGCCCTTAACCCCAGTGTGCAGAAATTGTCAAAACGTGTTTTTTAGCAGAAATAAACACGTTTTGGCAACTTTGGTCACCCCCATGTAACTTATAGGGCAGGAACAGCACACTTTTCAAAACGTGTATTTCAGCCCGAAATAAACGCTTTTTCTCAACCCTTGGAATCGCAGTGTAACTGCCTGGCTCAGAAGAGCACACTGAATCAGCCCTTAACCCCAGTGATCAGAAATTGTCAAAACGTGTTTTTCAGCAGAAATAAACACGTTTTGGCAACTTTGGTCACCCCCATGTAAGTTATAGGGCAGGAACAGCACAGTTTTCAAAACGTGTTTTTCAGCCCGAAATAAACGCTTTTTCTCAGCCCTTGGAATCGCAGTGTAACTGCCTGGCTCAGAAGAGCCCACTGAATCAGCCCTTAACCCCAGTGATCAGAAATTGTCAAAACGTGTTTTTCAGCAGAAATAAACACGTTTTGGCAACTTTGGTCACCCCCATGTAAGTTATAGGGCAGGAACAGCACAGTTTTCAAAACGTGTTTTTCAGCCCGAAATAAACGCTTTTTCTCAGCCCTTGGAATCGCAGTGTAACTGCCTGGCTCAGAAGAGCACACTGAGTCAGCCCTTAACCTCAGTGATCAGAAATTGTCAAAACGTGTTTTTCAGCAGAAATAAACACGTTTTGGCAACTTTGGTCACCCCCATTTAAGTTATAGGGCAGGAACAGCACACTTTTCAAAACGTGTTTTTCAGCCCGAAATAAACGCGTTTTCTCAGCCCTTGGAATCGCAGTGTAACTGCCTGCCTCAGAAGAGCACACTGAGTCAGCCCTTAACCCCAGTGTGCAGAAATTGTCAAAACGTGTTTTTCAGCAGAAATAAACACGTTTTGGCAACTTTGGTCACCACCATGTAACTTATAGGGCAGGAACAGCACACTTTTCAAAACGTGTTTTTCAGCCCGAAATAAACGCTTTTTCTCAGCCCTTGGAATCGCAGTGTAACTGCCTGGCTCAGAAGAGCACACTGAGTCAGCCCTTAACCCCAGTGATCAGAAATTGTCAAAACGTGTTTTTCAGCTGAAAGAAACACGTTTTGGCAACTTTGGTCACCCCCATGTAACTTATAGGGCAGGAACAGCACAGTTTTCAAAACGTGTTTTTCAGCCCGAAATAAACGCGTTTTCTCAGCCCTTAGAATCGCAGTGTAACTGCCTGGCTCAGAAGAGCACACTGAATCAGCCCTTAACCCCCGTGATAGAAAATTATCAAAACGTGTTTTTCAGCAGAAATAAACACGTTTTGGCAACTTTGGTCACCCCCATGTAAGTTATAGGTCAGGAACAGCACAGTTTTCAAAACGTGTTTTTCAGCCTGAAATAAACGCTTTTTCTCAACCCTTGGAATCGCAGTGTAACTGCCTGGCTCAGAAGAGCACACTGAGTCAGCCCTTAACCCCAGTGATCAGAAATTGTCAAAACGTGTTTTTCAGCAGAAATAAACACGTTTTGGCAACTTTGGTCACCCCCATGTAAGTTATAGGGCAGGAACAGCACAGTTTTCAAAACGTGTTTTTCAGCCCGAAATAAACGCTTTTTCTCAGCCCTTGGAATCGCAGTGTAACTGCCTGGCTCAGAAGAGCACACTGAGTCAGCCCTTAACCCCAGTGTGCAGAAATTGTCAAAACGTGTTTTTAAGCAGAAATAAACACGTTTTGGCCACTTTGGTCACCCCCATGTAAGTTATAGGGCTGGAACAGCACAGTTTTCAAAACGTGTTTTTCAGCCCGAAATAAACGCTTTTTCTCAGCCCTTGGAATCGCAGTGTAACTGCCTGGCTCAGAAGAGCCCACTGAATCAGCCCTTAACCCCCGTGATCAGAAATTGTCAAAACGTGTTTTTCAGCAGAAATAAACACGTTTTGGCAACTTTGGTCACCCCCATGTAAGTTATAGGGCAGGAACAGCACACTATTCAAAACGTGTTTTTCAACCCGAAATAAACGCGTTTTTTCAGCCCTTAGAATCGCAGTGTAACTGCCTGGCTCAGAAGAGCACACTGAGTCAGCCCTTAACCCCAGTGTGCAGAAATTGTCAAAACGTGTTTTTCAGCAGAAATAAACACGTTTTGGCAACTTTGGTCACCCCCATGTAACTTATAGGGCAGGAACAGTACAGTTTTCAAAACGTGTTTTTCAGCCCGGAATAAACGCTTTTTCTCAGCCCTTGGAATCGCAGTGTAACTGCCTGGCTCAGAAGAGCACACTGAGTCAGCCCTTAACCCCAGTGTGCAGAAATTGTCAAAACGAGTTTTTCAGCAGAAATAAACACGTTTTGGCAACTTTGGTCACCCCCATTTAAGTTATAGGGCAGGAACAGCACAGTTTTCAAAACGTGTTTTTCAGCCCGAAATAAACGCGTTTTCTCAGCCCTTGGAATCGCAGTGTAACTGCCTGCCTCAGAAGAGCCCACCGAATCAGCCCTTAACCCCAGTGATCAGAAATTGTCAAAACGTGTTTTTCAGCAGAAATAAACACGTTTTGGCAACTTTGGTCACCCCCATGTAACTTATAGGGCAGGAACAGCACAGTTTTCAAAACGTGTTTTTCAGCCCGAAATAAACGCGTTTTCTCAGCCCTTAGAATCGCAGTGTAACTGCCTGGCTCAGAAGAGCACACTGAGTCAGCCCTTAACCCCAGTGTGCAGAAATTGTCAAAACGTGTTTTTCAGCAGAAATAAACACGTTTTGGCAACTTTGGTCACCCCCATGTAACTTATAGGGCAGGAACAGTACAGTTTTCAAAACGTGTTTTTCAGCCCGGAATAAACGCTTTTTCTCAGCCCTTGGAATCGCAGTGTAACTGCCTGGCTCAGAAGAGCACACTGAGTCAGCCCTTAACCCCAGTGTGCAGAAATTGTCAAAACGAGTTTTTCAGCAGAAATAAACACGTTTTGGCAACTTTGGTCACCCCCATTTAAGTTATAGGGCAGGAACAGCACAGTTTTCAAAACGTGTTTTTCAGCCCGAAATAAACGCGTTTTCTCAGCCCTTGGAATCGCAGTGTAACTGCCTGCCTCAGAAGAGCCCACCGAATCAGCCCTTAACCCCAGTGATCAGAAATTGTCAAAACGTGTTTTTCAGCAGAAATAAACACGTTTTGGCAACTTTGGTCACCCCCATGTAACTTATAGGGCAGGAACAGCACAGTTTTCAAAACGTGTTTTTCAGCCCGAAATAAACGCGTTTTCTCAGCCCTTAGAATCGCAGTGTAACTGCCTGGCTCAGAAGAGCACACTGAGTCAGCCCTTAACCCCAGTGTGCAGAAATTGTCAAAACGAGTTTTTCAGCAGAAATAAACACGTTTTGGCAACTTTGGTCACCCCCATTTAAGTTATAGGGCAGGAACAGCACAGTTTTCAAAACGTGTTTTTCAGACCGAAATAAACGCTTTTTCTCAGCCCTTGGAATCGGAGTGTAACTGCCTGGCTCAGAAGAGCACACTGAGTCAGCCCTTAACCCCAGTGATCAGAAATTGTCAAAACGTGTTTTTCAGCAGAAATAAACACGTTTTGGCAACTTTGGTCACCCCCATGTAACTTATAGGGCAGGAACAGCAAACTTTTCAAAACGTGTTTTTCAGCCCGAAATAAACGCTTTTTCTCATCCCTTAGAATCGCAGTGTAACTGCCTGGCTCAGAAGAGCACACTGAGTCAGCCCTTAACCCCAGTGTGCAGAAATTGTCAAAACGTGTTTTTCAGCAGAAATAAACACGTTTTGGCAACTTTGGTCACCCCCATGTAACTTATAGGGCAGGAACAGTACAGTTTTCAAAACGTGTTTTTCAGCCCGGAATAAACGCTTTTTCTCAGCCCTTGGAATCGTAGTGTAACTGCCTGCCTCAGAAGAGCACACTAAGTCAGCCCTTAACCCCAGTGTGCAGAAATTGTCAAAACGAGTTTTTCAGCAGAAATAAACACGTTTTGGCAACTTTGGTCACCCCCATTTAATTTATAGGGCAGGAACAGCACAGTTTTCAAAACGTGTTTTTCAGCACGAAATAAACGCTTTTTCTCAGCCCTTGGAATCGCAGTGTAACTGCCTGGCTCAGAAGAGCACACTGAGTCAGCCCTTAACCCCAGTGATCAGAAATTGTCAAAACGTGTTTTTCAGCTGAAAGAAACACGTTTTGGCAACTTTGGTCACCCCCATGTAACTTATAGGGCAGGAACAGCACAGTTTTCAAAACGTGTTTTTCATCCCGAAATAAACGCGTTTTCTCAGCCCTTAGAATCGCAGTGTAACTGCCTGGCTCAGAAGAGCACACTGAATCAGCCCTTAACCCCCGTGATAGAAAATTATCAAAACGTGTTTTTCAGCAGAAATAAACACGTTTTGGCAACTTTGGTCACCCCCATGTAAGTTATAGGTCAGGAACAGCACAGTTTTCAAAACGTGTTTTTCAGCCCGAAATAAACGCTTTTTCTCAGCCCTTGGAATCGCAGTGTAACTGCCTGGCTCAGAAGAGCACACTGAGTCAGCCCTTAACCCCAGTGTGCAGAAATTGTCAAAACGTGTTTTTAAGCAGAAATAAACACGTTTTGGCCACTTTGGTCACCCCCATGTAAGTTATAGGGCTGGAACAGCACAGTTTTCAAAACGTGTTTTTCAGCCCGAAATAAACGCTTTTTCTCAGCCCTTGGAATCGCAGTGTAACTGCCTGGCTCAGAAGAGCCCACTGAATCAGCCCTTAACCCCCGTGATCAGAAATTGTCAAAACGTGTTTTTCAGCAGAAATAAACACGTTTTGGCAACTTTGGTCACCCCCATGTAAGTTATAGGGCAGGAACAGCACACTATTCAAAACGTGTTTTTCAACCCGAAATAAACGCGTTTTATCAGCCCTTAGAATCGCAGTGTAACTGCCTGGCTCAGAAGAGCACACTGAGTCAGCCCTTAACCCCAGTGTGCAGAAATTGTCAAAACGTGTTTTTCAGCAGAAATAAACACGTTTTGGCAACTTTGGTCACCCCCATGTAACTTATAGGGCAGGAACAGTACAGTTTTCAAAACGTGTTTTTCAGCCCGGAATAAACGCTTTTTCTCAGCCCTTGGAATCGCAGTGTAACTGCCTGGCTCAGAAGAGCACACTGAGTCAGCCCTTAACCCCAGTGTGCAGAAATTGTCAAAACGAGTTTTTCAGCAGAAATAAACACGTTTTGGCAACTTTGGTCACCCCCATTTAAGTTATAGGGCAGGAACAGCACAGTTTTCAAAACGTGTTTTTCAGCCCGAAATAAACGCGTTTTCTCAGCCCTTGGAATCGCAGTGTAACTGCCTGCCTCAGAAGAGCCCACCGAATCAGCCCTTAACCCCAGTGATCAGAAATTGTCAAAACGTGTTTTTCAGCAGAAATAAACACGTTTTGGCAACTTTGGTCACCCCCATGTAACTTATAGGGCAGGAACAGCACAGTTTTCAAAACGTGTTTTTCAGCCCGAAATAAACGCGTTTTCTCAGCCCTTAGAATCGCAGTGTAACTGCCTGGCTCAGAAGAGCACACTGAGTCAGCCCTTAACCCCAGTGTGCAGAAATTGTCAAAACGAGTTTTTCAGCAGAAATAAACACGTTTTGGCAACTTTGGTCACCCCCATTTAAGTTATAGGGCAGGAACAGCACAGTTTTCAAAACGTGTTTTTCAGACCGAAATAAACGCTTTTTCTCAGCCCTTGGAATCGGAGTGTAACTGCCTGGCTCAGAAGAGCACACTGAGTCAGCCCTTAACCCCAGTGATCAGAAATTGTCAAAACGTGTTTTTCAGCAGAAATAAACACGTTTTGGCAACTTTGGTCACCCCCATGTAACTTATAGGGCAGGAACAGCAAACTTTTCAAAACGTGTTTTTCAGCCCGAAATAAACGCTTTTTCTCAGCCCTTAGAATCGCAGTGTAACTGCCTGGCTCAGAAGAGCACACTGAGTCAGCCCTTAACCCCAGTGTGCAGAAATTGTCAAAACGTGTTTTTCAGCAGAAATAAACACGTTTTGGCAACTTTGGTCACCCCCATGTAACTTATAGGGCAGGAACAGTACAGTTTTCAAAACGTGTTTTTCAGCCCGGAATAAACGCTTTTTCTCAGCCCTTGGAATCGCAGTGTAACTGCCTGCCTCAGAAGAGCACACTAAGTCAGCCCTTAACCCCAGTGTGCAGAAATTGTCAAAACGAGTTTTTCAGCAGAAATAAACACGTTTTGGCAACTTTGGTCACCCCCATTTAAGTTATAGGGCAGGAACAGCACACTTTTCAAAACGTGTTTTTCAGCACGAAATAAACGCGTTTTCTCAGCCCTTGGAATCGCAGTGTAACTGCCTGCCTCAGAAGAGCCCACCGAATCAGCCCTTAACCCCAGTGTGCAGAAATTGTCAAAACGAGTTTTTCAGCAGAAATAAACACGTTTTGGCAACTTTGGTCACCCCCATGTAAGTTATAGGGCAGGAACTGCACAGTTTTCAAAACGTGTTTTTCAGCCCGAAATAAACGCGTTTTCTCAGCCCTTGGAATCGCAGTGTAACTGCCTGCCTCAGAAGAGCCCACCGAATCAGCCCTTAACCCCAGTGATCAGAAATTGTCAAAACGTGTTTTTCAGCAGAAATAAACACGTTTTGGCAACTTTGGTCACCCCCATGTAAGTTATAGGGCAGGAACAGCACAGTTTTCAAAACGTGTTTTTCAGCCCGAAATAAACGCTTTTTCTCAGCCCTTGGAATCGCAGTGTAACTGCCTGGCTCAGAAGAGCACACTGAGTCAGCCCTTAACCTCATTTATCAGAAATTGTCAAAACGTATTTTTCAGCAGAAATAAACACGTTTTGGCAACTTTGGTCACCCCCATGTAAGTTATAGGGCAGGAACAGCACAGTTTCAAAATGTGTTTTTCAGACCGAAATAAACGCTTTTTCTCAGCCTTTGGAATCGCAGTGTAACTGCCTGGCTCAGAAGAGTACACTGAGTCAGCCCTTAACCCCAGTGATCAGAAATTGTCAAAACGTGTTTTTCAGCAGAAATAAACACGTTTTGGCAACTTTGGTCACCCCCATTTAACTTATAGGGCAGGAACAGCACACTTTCAAAACGTGTTTTTCAGCCCGAAATAAACGCGTTTTCTCAGCCCTTAGAATCGCAGTGTAACTGCCTGGCTCAGAAGAGCACACTGAGTCAGCCCTTAACCCCAGTGTGCAGAAATTGTCAAAACGTGTTTTTCAGCAGAAATAAACACGTTTTGGCAACTTTGGTCACCCCCATGTAACTTATAGGGCAGGAACAGTACAGTTTTCAAAACGTGTTTTTCAGCCCGGAATAAACGCTTTTTCTCAGCCCTTGGAATCGCAGTGTAACTGCCTGGCTCAGAAGAGCACACTGAGTCAGCCCTTAACCCCAGTGTGCAGAAATTGTCAAAACGAGTTTTTCAGCAGAAATAAACACGTTTTGGCAACTTTGGTCACCCCCATTTAAGTTATAGGGCAGGAACAGCACAGTTTTCAAAACGTGTTTTTCAGCCCGAAATAAACGCGTTTTCTCAGCCCTTGGAATCGCAGTGTAACTGCCTGCCTCAGAAGAGCCCACCGAATCAGCCCTTAACCCCAGTGATCAGAAATTGTCAAAACGTGTTTTTCAGCAGAAATAAACACGTTTTGGCAACTTTGGTCACCCCCATGTAACTTATAGGGCAGGAACAGCACAGTTTTCAAAACGTGTTTTTCAGCCCGAAATAAACGCGTTTTCTCAGCCCTTAGAATCGCAGTGTAACTGCCTGGCTCAGAAGAGCACACTGAGTCAGCCCTTAACCCCAGTGTGCAGAAATTGTCAAAACGAGTTTTTCAGCAGAAATAAACACGTTTTGGCAACTTTGGTCACCCCCATTTAAGTTATAGGGCAGGAACAGCACAGTTTTCAAAACGTGTTTTTCAGACCGAAATAAACGCTTTTTCTCAGCCCTTGGAATCGCAGTGTAACTGCCTGGCTCAGAAGAGCACACTGAATCAGCCCTTAACCCCAGTGATCAGAAATTGTCAAAACGTGTTTTTCAGCAGAAATAAACACGTTTTGGCAACTTTGGTCACCCCCATGTAAGTTATAGGGCAGGAACAGCACAGTTTTCAAAACGTGTTTTTCAGCCCGAAATAAACGCTTTTTCTCAGCCCTTGGAATCGCAGTGTAACTGCCTGGCTCAGAAGAGCACACTGAGTCAGCCCTTAACCCCAGTGATCAGAAATTGTCAAAACGTGTTTTTCAGCAGAAATAAACACGTTTTGGCAACTTTGGTCACCCCCATGTAACTTATAGGGCAGGAACAGCAAACTTTTCAAAACGTGTTTTTCAGCCCAAAATAAACGCATTTTCTCAGACCTTAGAATCGCAGTGTAACTGCCTGGCTCAGAAGAGCACACTGAGTCAGCCCTTAACCCCAGTGTGCAGAAATTGTCAAAACGTGTTTTTCAGCAGAAATAAACACGTTTTGGCAACTTTGGTCACCCCCATGTAAGTTATAGGGCAGGAACAGCACAGTTTTCAAAACGTGTTTTTCAGACCGAAATAAACGCTTTTTCTCAGCCCTTGGAATCGCAGTGTAACTGCCTGGCTCAGAAGAGCACACTGAGTCAGCCCTTAACCCCATTGTGCAGAAATTGTCAAAACGAGTTTTTCAGCAGAAATAAACACGTTTTGGCAACTTTGGTCACCCCCATTTAAGTTATAGGGCAGGAACAGCACAGTTTTCAAAACGTGTTTTTCAGCCCGAAATAAACGCGTTTTCTCAGCCCTTGGAATCGCAGTGTAACTGCCTGCCTCAGAAGAGCCCACCGAATCAGCCCTTAACCCCAGTGATCAGAAATTGTCAAAACGTGTTTTTCAGCAGAAATAAACACGTTTTGGCAACTTTGGTCACCCCCATGTAACTTATAGGGCAGGAACAGCACACTTTTCAAAACGTGTTTTTCAGCCCGAAATAAACGCTTTTTCTCAGCCCTTGGAATCGCAGTGTAACTGCCTGGCTCAGAAGAGCACACTGAGTCAGCCCTTAACCCCAGTGATCAGAAATTGTCAAAACGTGTTTTTCAGCAGAAATAAACACGTTTTGGCAACTTTGGTCACCCCCATGTAAGTTATAGGGCAGGAACAGCACAGTTTTCAAAACGTGTTTTTCAGCCCGAAATAAACGCTTTTTCTCAGCCCTTGGAATCGCAGTGTAACTGCCTGGCTCAGAAGAGCACACTGAGTCAGCCCTTAACCTTAGTGATCAGAAATTGTCAAAACGTGTTTTTCAGCAGAAATAAACACGTTTTGGCAACTTTGGTCACCCCCATTTAAGTTATAGGGCAGGAACAGCACACTTTTCAAAACGTGTTTTTCAGCCCGAAATAAACGCGTTTTCTCAGCCCTTGGAATCGCAGTGTAACTGCCTGCCTCAGAAGAGCACACTGAGTCAGCCCTTAACCCCAGTGTGCAGAAATTGTCAAAACGTGTTTTTCAGCAGAAATAAACACGTTTTGGCAACTTTGGTCACCACCATGTAACTTATAGGGCAGGAACAGCACACTTTTCAAAACGTGTTTTTCAGCCCGAAATAAACGCTTTTTCTCAGCCCTTGGAATCGCAGTGTAACTGCCTGGCTCAGAAGAGCACACTGAGTCAGCCCTTAACCTCAGTGATCAGAAATTGTCAAAACATGTTTTTCAGCAGAAATAAACATGTTTTGGCAACTTTGGTCACCCCCATTTAAGTTATAGGGCAGGAACAGCACACTTTTCAAAACGTGTTTTTCAGCCCGAAATAAACGCGTTTTCTCAGCCCTTGGAATCGCAGTGTAACTGCCTGCCTCAGAAGAGCACACTGAGTCAGCCCTTAACCCCAGTGTGCAGAAATTGTCAAAACGTGTTTTTCAGCAGAAATAAACACGTTTTGGCAACTTTGGTCACCCCCATGTAAGTTATAGGGCAAGAACAGCACAGTTTTCAAAACGTGTTTTTCAGGCCGAAATAAACGCTTTTTCTCAGCCCTTGGAATCGCAGTGTAACTGCCTGGCTCAGAAGAGCACACTGAGTCAGCCCTTAACCTCAGTGATCAGAAATTGTCAAAACGTGTTTTTCAGCAGAAATAAACACGTTTTGGCAACTTTGGTCACCCCCATGTAACTTATAGGGCAGGAACAGCACACTTTTCAAAACGTGTTTTTCAGCCCGAAATAAACGCGTTTTCTCAGCCCTTAGAATCGCAGTGTAACTGCCTGGCTCAGAAGAGCACACTGAGTCAGCCCTTAACCCCAGTGTGCAGAAATTGTCAAAACGTGTTTTTTAGCAGAAATAAACACGTTTTGGCAACTTTGGTCACCCCCATGTAACTTATAGGGCAGGAACAGCACTCTTTTCAAAACGTGTTTTTCAGCCCGAAATAAACGCTTTTTCTCAGCCCTTGGAATCGCAGTGTAACTGCCTGGCTCAGAAGAGCACACTGAATCAGCCCTTAACCCCAGTGATCAGAAATTGTCAAAACGTGTTTTTCAGCAGAAATAAACACGTTTTGGCAACTTTGGTCACCCCCATGTAAGTTATAGGGCAGGAACAGCACAGTTTTCAAAACGTGTTTTTCAGCCCGAAATAAACGCTTTTTCTCAGCCCTTGGAATCGCAGTGTAACTGCCTGGCTCAGAAGAGCCCACTGAATCAGCCCTTAACCCCAGTGATCAGAAATTGTCAAAACGTGTTTTTCAGCAGAAATAAACACGTTTTGGCAACTTTGGTCACCCCCATGTAAGTTGTAGGGCAGGAACAGCACAGTTTTCAAAACGTGTTTTTCAGCCCGAAATAAACGCTTTTTCTCAGCCCTTGGAATCGCAGTGTAACTGCCTGGCTCAGAAGAGCACACTGAGTCAGCCCTTAACCTCAGTGATCAGAAATTGTCAAAACGTGTTTTTCAGCAGAAATAAACACGTTTTGGCAACTTTGGTCACCCACATTTAAGTTATAGGGCAGGAACAGCACACTTTTCAAAACGTGTTTTTCAGCCCGAAATAAACGCGTTTTCTCAGCCCTTGGAATCGCAGTGTAACTGCCTGCCTCAGAAGAGCACACTGAGTCAGCCCTTAACCCCAGTGTGCAGAAATTGTCAAAACGTGTTTTTCAGCAGAAATAAACACGTTTTGGCAACTTTGGTCACCACCATGTAACTTATAGGGCAGGAACAGCACACTTTTCAAAACGTGTTTTTCAGCCCGAAATAAACGCTTTTTCTCAGCCCTTGGAATCGCAGTGTAACTGCCTGGCTCAGAAGAGCACACTGAGTCAGCCCTTAACCCCAGTGATCAGAAATTGTCAAAACGTGTTTTTCAGCAGAAAGAAACACGTTTTGGCAACTTTGGTCACCCCCATGTAACTTATAGGGCAGGAACAGCACAGTTTTCAAAACGTGTTTTTCAGTCCGAAATAAACGCGTTTTCTCAGCCCTTAGAATCGCAGTGTAACTGCCTGGCTCAGAAGAGCACACTGAATCAGCCCTTAACCCCCGTGATAGAAAATTATCAAAACGTGTTTTTCAGCAGAAATAAACACGTTTTGGCAACTTTGGTCACCCCCATGTAAGTTATAGGTCAGGAACAGCACAGTTTTCAAAACGTGTTTTTCAGCCCGAATTAAACGCTTTTTCTCAACCCTTGGAATCGCAGTGTAACTGCCTGGCTCAGAAGAGCACACTGAATCAGCCCTTAACCCCAGTGATCAGAAATTGTCAAAACGTGTTTTTCAGCAGAAATAAACACGTTTTGGCAACTTTGGTCACCCCCATGTAAGTTATAGGGCAGGAACAGCACAATTTTCAAAACGTGTTTTTCAGCCCGAAATAAACGCGTTTTCTCAGCCCTTGGAATCGCAGTGTAACTGCCTGGCTCAGAAGAGCACACTGAGTCAGCCCTTAACCTCAGTGATCAGAAATTGTCAAAACGTGTTTTTCAGCAGAAATAAATACGTTTTGGCAACTTTGGTCACCACTATGTAACTTATAGGGCAGGAACAGCACAGTTTTCAAAACGTGTTTTTCAGCCCGAAATAAACGCTTTTTCTCAGCCCTTGGAATCGCAGTGTAACTGCCTGGCTCAGAAGAGCACACTGAGTCAGCCCTTAACCCCAGTGATCAGAAATTGTCAAAACGTGTTTTTCAGCAGAAATAAACACGTTTTGGCAACTTTGGTCACCCCCATGTAACTTATCGGGCAGGAACAGCACAGTTTTCAAAACGTGTTTTTCAGCCCGAAATAAACGCGTTTTCTCAGCCCTTAGAATCGCAGTGTAACAGCCTGGCTCAGAAGAGCACACTGAATCAGCCCTTAACCCCCGTGATAGGAAATTGTCAAAACGTGTTTTTCAGCAGAAATAAACACGTTTTGGCAACTTTGGTCACCCCCATGTAAGTTATAGGTCAGGAACAGCACAGTTTTCAAAACGTGTTTTTCAGCCTGAAATAAACGCTTTTTCTCAACCCTTGGAATCGCAGTGTAACTGCCTGGCTCAGAAGAGCACACTGAGTCAGCCCTTAACCCCAGTGATCAGAAATTGTCAAAACGTGTTTTTCAGCAGAAATAAACACGTTTTGGCAACTTTGGTCACCCCCATGTAAGTTATAGGGCAGGAACAGCACAGTTTTCAAAACGTGTTTTTCAGCCCGAAATAAACGCTTTTTCTCAGCCCTTGGAATCGCAGTGTAAGTGCCTGGCTCAGAAGAGCACACTGAGTCAGCTTTTAACCCCAGTGTGCAGAAATTGTCAAAACGTGTTTTTAAGCAGAAATAAACACGTTTTGGCAACTTTGGTCACCCCCATGTAAGTTATAGGGCTGGAACAGCACAGTTTTCAAAACGTGTTTTTCAGCCCGAAATAAACGCTTTTTCTCAGCCCTTGGAATCGCAGTGTAACTGCCTGGCTCAGAAGAGCCCACTGAATCAGCCCTTAACCCCCGTGATCAGAAATTGTCAAAACGTGTTTTTCAGCAGAAATAAACACGTTTTGGCAACTTTGGTCACCCCCATGTAAGTTATAGGGCAGGAACAGCACACTATTCAAAACGTGTTTTTCAACCCGAAATAAACGCGTTTTATCAGCCCTTAGAATCGCAGTGTAACTGCCTGGCTCAGAAGAGCACACTGAGTCAGCCCTTAACCCCAGTGTGCAGAAATTGTCAAAACGTGTTTTTCAGCAGAAATAAACACGTTTTGGCAACTTTGGTCACCCCCATGTAACTTATAGGGCAGGAACAGTACAGTTTTCAAAACGTGTTTTTCAGCCCGGAATAAACGCTTTTTCTCAGCCCTTGGAATCGCAGTGTAACTGCCTGGCTCAGAAGAGCACACTGAGTCAGCCCTTAACCCCAGTGTGCAGAAATTGTCAAAACGAGTTTTTCAGCAGAAATAAACACGTTTTGGCAACTTTGGTCACCCCCATTTAAGTTATAGGGCAGGAACAGCACAGTTTTCAAAACGTGTTTTTCAGCCCGAAATAAACGCGTTTTCTCAGCCCTTGGAATCGCAGTGTAACTGCCTGCCTCAGAAGAGCCCACCGAATCAGCCCTTAACCCCAGTGATCAGAAATTGTCAAAACGTGTTTTTCAGCAGAAATAAACACGTTTTGGCAACTTTGGTCACCCCCATGTAACTTATAGGGCAGGAACAGCACAGTTTTCAAAACGTGTTTTTCAGCCCGACATAAACGCGTTTTCTCAGCCCTTAGAATCGCAGTGTAACTGCCTGGCTCAGAAGAGCACACTGAGTCAGCCCTTAACCCCAGTGTGCAGAAATTGTCAAAACGAGTTTTTCAGCAGAAATAAACACGTTTTGGCAACTTTGGTCACCCCCATTTAAGTTATAGGGCAGGAACAGCACAGTTTTCAAAACGTGTTTTTCAGACCGAAATAAACGCTTTTTCTCAGCCCTTGGAATCGCAGTGTAACTGCCTGGCTCAGAAGAGCACACTGAGTCAGCCCTTAACCCCAGTGATCAGAAATTGTCAAAACGTGTTTTTCAGCAGAAATAAACACGTTTTGGCAACTTTGGTCACCCCCATGTAACTTATAGGGCAGGAACAGTACAGTTTTCAAAACGTGTTTTTCAGCCCGGAATAAACGCTTTTTCTCAGCCCTTGGAATCGCAGTGTAACTGCCTGGCTCAGAAGAGCACACTAAGTCAGCCCTTAACCCCAGTGTGCAGAAATTGTCAAAACGAGTTTTTCAGCAGAAATAAACACGTTTTGGCAACTTTGGTCACCCCCATTTAAGTTATAGGGCAGGAACAGCACAGTTTTCAAAACGTGTTTTTCAGCCCGAAATAAACGCGTTTTCTCAGCCCTTGGAATCGCAGTGTAACTGCCTGCCTCAGAAGAGCCCACCGAATCAGCCCTTAACCCCAGTGATCAGAAATTGTCAAAACGTGTTTTTCAGCAGAAATAAACACGTTTTGGCAACTTTGGTCACCCCCATGTAACTTATAGGGCAGGAGCAGCACAGTTTTCAAAACGTGTTTTTCAGCCCGAAATAAACGCGTTTTCTCAGCCCTTGGAATCGCAGTGTAACTGCCTGGCTCAGAAGAGCACACTGAGTCAGCCCTTAACCCCAGTGTGCAGAAATTGTCAAAACGAGTTTTTCAGCAGAAATAAACACGTTTTGGCAACTTTGGTCACCCCCATGTAAGTTATAGGGCAGGAACTGCACAGTTTTCAAAACGTGTTTTTCAGCCCGAAATAAACGCGTTTTCTCAGCCCTTGGAATCGCAGAGTAACTGCCTGCCTCAGAAGAGCCCACCGAATCAGCCCTTAACCCCAGTGATCAGAAATTGTCAAAACGTGTTTTTCAGCAGAAATAAACACGTTTTGGCAACTTTGGTCACCCCCATGTAAGTTATAGGGCAGGAACAGCACAGTTTTCAAAACGTGTTTTTCAGCCCGAAATAAACGCTTTTTCTCAGCCCTTGGAATCGCAGTGTAACTGCCTGGCTCAGAAGAGCACACTGAGTCAGCCCTTAACCTCATTTATCAGAAATTGTCAAAACGTATTTTTCAGCAGAAATAAACACGTTTTGGCAACTTTGGTCACCCCCATGTAAGTTATAGGGCAGGAACAGCACAGTTTCAAAATGTGTTTTTCAGTCCGAAATAAACGCTTTTTCTCAGCCTTTGGAATCGCAGTGTAACTGCCTGGCTCAGAAGAGTACACTGAGTCAGCCCTTAACCCCAGTGATCAGAAATTGTCAAAACGTGTTTTTCAGCAGAAATAAACACGTTTTGGCAACTTTGGTCACCCCCATTTAACTTATAGGGCAGGAACAGCACACTTTCAAAACGTGTTTTTCAGCCCGAAATAAACGCTTTTTCTCAGCCCTTAGAATCGCAGTGTAACTGCCTGGCTCAGAAAAGCACACTGAATCAGCCCTTAACCCCAGTGATCAGAAATTGTCAAAACGTGTTTTTCAGCAGAAATAAACACGTTTTGGCAACTTTGGTCACCCCCATGTAAGTTATAGGGCAGGAACAGCACAGTTTTCAAAACGTGTTTTTCAGCCCGAAATAAACGCTTTTTCTCAGCCCTTAGAATCGCAGTGTAACTGCCTGGCTCAGAAGAGCACACTGAGTCAGCCCTTAACCCCAGTGTGCAGAAATTGTCAAAACGTGTTTTTCAGCAGAAATAAACACGTTTTGGCAACTTTGGTCACCCCCATGTAACTTATAGGGCAGGAACAGTACAGTTTTCAAAACGTGTTTTTCAGCCCGGAATAAACGCTTTTTCTCAGCCCTTGGAATCGCAATGTAACTGCATGGCTCAGAAGAGCACACTGAGTCAGCCCTTAACCCCAGTGTGCAGAAATTGTCAAAACGAGTTTTTCAGCAGAAATAAACACGTTTTGGCAACTTTGGTCACCCCCATGTAACTTATAGGGCAGGAACAGCACAGTTTTCAAAACGTGTTTTTCAGCCCGAAATAAACGCGTTTTCTCAGCCCTTAGAATCGCCGTGTAACTGCCTGGCTCAGAAGAGCACACTGAGTCAGCCCTTAACCCCAGTGTGCAGAAATTGTCAAAACGAGTTTTTCAGCAGAAATAAACACGTTTTGGCAACTTTGGTCCCCCCATTTAAGTTATAGGGCAGGAACAGCACAGTTTTCAAAACGTGTTTTTCAGACCGAAATAAACGCTTTTTCTCAGCCCTTGGAATCGCAGTGTAACTGCCTGGCTCAGAAGAGCACACTGAATCAGCCCTTAACCCCAGTGATCAGAAATTATCAAAACGTGTTTTTCAGCAGAAATAAACACGTTTTGGCAACTTTGGTCACCCCCATGTAAGTTATAGGGCAGGAACAGCACAGTTTTCAAAACGTGTTTTTCAGCCCGAAATAAACGCTTTTTCTCAGCCCTTGGAATCGCAGTGTAACTGCCTGGCTCAGAAGAGCACACTGAGTCAGCCCTTAACCCCAGTGATCAGAAATTGTCAAAACGTGTTTTTCAGCAGAAATAAACACGTTTTGGCAACTTTGGTCACCCCCATGTAAGTTATAGGGCAGGAACAGCACAGTTTTCAAAACGTGTTTTTCAGCCCGAAATAAACGCTTTTTCTCAGCCCTTAGAATCGCAGTGTAACTGCCTGGCTCAGAAGAGCACACTGAGTCAGCCCTTAACCCCAGTGTGCAGAAATTGTCAAAACGTGTTTTTCAGCAGAAATAAACACGTTTTGGCAACTTTGGTCACCCCCATGTAACTTATAGGGCAGGAACAGTACAGTTTTCAAAACGTGTTTTTCAGTCCGGAATAAACGCTTTTTCTCAGCCCTTGGAATCGCAGTGTAACTGCCTGGCTCAGAAGAGCACACTGAGTCAGCCCTTAACCCCAGTGTGCAGAAATTGTCAAAACGAGTTTTTCAGCAGAAATAAACACGTTTTGGAAACTTTGGTCACCCCCATGTAACTTATAGGGCAGGAACAGCACAGTTTTCAAAACGTGTTTTTCAGCCCGAAATAAACGCGTTTTCTCAGCCCTTAGAATCGCCGTGTAACTGCCTGGCTCAGAAGAGCACACTGAGTCAGCCCTTAACCCCAGTGTGCAGAAATTGTCAAAACGAGTTTTTCAGCAGAAATAAACACGTTTTGGCAACTTTGGTCCCCCCATTTAAGTTATAGGGCAGGAACAGCACAGTTTTCAAAACGTGTTTTTCAGACCGAAATAAACGCTTTTTCTCAGCCCTTGGAATCGCAGTGTAACTGCCTGGCTCAGAAGAGCACACTGAATCAGCCCTTAACCCCAGTGATCAGAAATTATCAAAACGTGTTTTTCAGCAGAAATAAACACGTTTTGGCAACTTTGGTCACCCCCATGTAAGTTATAGGGCAGGAACAGCACAGTTTTCAAAACGTGTTTTTCAGCCCGAAATAAACGCTTTTTCTCAGCCCTTGGAATCGCAGTGTAACTGCCTGGCTCAGAAGAGCACACTGAGTCAGCCCTTAACCCCAGTGATCAGAAATTGTCAAAACGTGTTTTTCAGCAGAAATAAACACGTTTTGGCAACTTTGGTCACCCCCATGTAAGTTATAGGGCAGGAACAGCACAGTTTTCAAAACGTGTTTTTCAGCCCGAAATAAACGCTTTTTCTCAGCCCTTGGAATCGCAGTGTAACTGCCTGGCTCAGAAGAGCACACTGAGTCAGCCCTTAACCTTAGTGATCAGAAATTGTCAAAACGTGTTTTTCAGCAGAAATAAACACGTTTTGGCAACTTTGGTCACCCCCATTTAAGTTATAGGGCAGGAACAGCACACTTTTCAAAACGTGTTTTTCAGCCCGAAATAAACGCGTTTTCTCAGCCCTTGGAATCGCAGTGTAACTGCCTGCCTCAGAAGAGCACACTGAGTCAGCCCTTAACCCCAGTGTGCAGAAATTGTCAAAACGTGTTTTTCAGCAGAAATAAACACGTTTTGGCAACTTTGGTCACCACCATGTAACTTATAGGGCAGGAACAGCACACTTTTCAAAACGTGTTTTTCAGCCCGAAATAAACGCTTTTTCTCAGCCCTTGGAATCGCAGTGTAACTGCCTGGCTCAGAAGAGCACACTGAGTCAGCCCTTAACCTCAGTGATCAGAAATTGTCAAAACATGTTTTTCAGCAGAAATAAACATGTTTTGGCAACTTTGGTCACCCCCATTTAAGTTATAGGGCAGGAACAGCACACTTTTCAAAACGTGTTTTTCAGCCCGAAATAAACGCGTTTTCTCAGCCCTTGGAATCGCAGTGTAACTGCCTGCCTCAGAAGAGCACACTGAGTCAGCCCTTAACCCCAGTGTGCAGAAATTGTCAAAACGTGTTTTTCAGCAGAAATAAACACGTTTTGGCAACTTTGGTCACCCCCATGTAAGTTATAGGGCAAGAACAGCACAGTTTTCAAAACGTGTTTTTCAGGCCGAAATAAACGCTTTTTCTCAGCCCTTGGAATCGCAGTGTAACTGCCTGGCTCAGAAGAGCACACTGAGTCAGCCCTTAACCTCAGTGATCAGAAATTGTCAAAACGTGTTTTTCAGCAGAAATAAACACGTTTTGGCAACTTTGGTCACCCCCATGTAACTTATAGGGCAGGAACAGCACACTTTTCAAAACGTGTTTTTCAGCCCGAAATAAACGCGTTTTCTCAGCCCTTAGAATCGCAGTGTAACTGCCTGGCTCAGAAGAGCACACTGAGTCAGCCCTTAACCCCAGTGTGCAGAAATTGTCAAAACGTGTTTTTTAGCAGAAATAAACACGTTTTGGCAACTTTGGTCACCCCCATGTAACTTATAGGGCAGGAACAGCACTCTTTTCAAAACGTGTTTTTCAGCCCGAAATAAACGCTTTTTCTCAGCCCTTGGAATCGCAGTGTAACTGCCTGGCTCAGAAGAGCACACTGAATCAGCCCTTAACCCCAGTGATCAGAAATTGTCAAAACGTGTTTTTCAGCAGAAATAAACACGTTTTGGCAACTTTGGTCACCCCCATGTAAGTTATAGGGCAGGAACAGCACAGTTTTCAAAACGTGTTTTTCAGCCCGAAATAAACGCTTTTTCTCAGCCCTTGGAATCGCAGTGTAACTGCCTGGCTCAGAAGAGCCCACTGAATCAGCCCTTAACCCCAGTGATCAGAAATTGTCAAAACGTGTTTTTCAGCAGAAATAAACACGTTTTGGCAACTTTGGTCACCCCCATGTAAGTTGTAGGGCAGGAACAGCACAGTTTTCAAAACGTGTTTTTCAGCCCGAAATAAACGCTTTTTCTCAGCCCTTGGAATCGCAGTGTAACTGCCTGGCTCAGAAGAGCACACTGAGTCAGCCCTTAACCTCAGTGATCAGAAATTGTCAAAACGTGTTTTTCAGCAGAAATAAACACGTTTTGGCAACTTTGGTCACCCACATTTAAGTTATAGGGCAGGAACAGCACACTTTTCAAAACGTGTTTTTCAGCCCGAAATAAACGCGTTTTCTCAGCCCTTGGAATCGCAGTGTAACTGCCTGCCTCAGAAGAGCACACTGAGTCAGCCCTTAACCCCAGTGTGCAGAAATTGTCAAAACGTGTTTTTCAGCAGAAATAAACACGTTTTGGCAACTTTGGTCACCACCATGTAACTTATAGGGCAGGAACAGCACACTTTTCAAAACGTGTTTTTCAGCCCGAAATAAACGCTTTTTCTCAGCCCTTGGAATCGCAGTGTAACTGCCTGGCTCAGAAGAGCACACTGAGTCAGCCCTTAACCCCAGTGATCAGAAATTGTCAAAACGTGTTTTTCAGCAGAAAGAAACACGTTTTGGCAACTTTGGTCACCCCCATGTAACTTATAGGGCAGGAACAGCACAGTTTTCAAAACGTGTTTTTCAGTCCGAAATAAACGCGTTTTCTCAGCCCTTAGAATCGCAGTGTAACTGCCTGGCTCAGAAGAGCACACTGAATCAGCCCTTAACCCCCGTGATAGAAAATTATCAAAACGTGTTTTTCAGCAGAAATAAACACGTTTTGGCAACTTTGGTCACCCCCATGTAAGTTATAGGTCAGGAACAGCACAGTTTTCAAAACGTGTTTTTCAGCCCGAATTAAACGCTTTTTCTCAACCCTTGGAATCGCAGTGTAACTGCCTGGCTCAGAAGAGCACACTGAATCAGCCCTTAACCCCAGTGATCAGAAATTGTCAAAACGTGTTTTTCAGCAGAAATAAACACGTTTTGGCAACTTTGGTCACCCCCATGTAAGTTATAGGGCAGGAACAGCACAATTTTCAAAACGTGTTTTTCAGCCCGAAATAAACGCGTTTTCTCAGCCCTTGGAATCGCAGTGTAACTGCCTGGCTCAGAAGAGCACACTGAGTCAGCCCTTAACCTCAGTGATCAGAAATTGTCAAAACGTGTTTTTCAGCAGAAATAAATACGTTTTGGCAACTTTGGTCACCACTATGTAACTTATAGGGCAGGAACAGCACAGTTTTCAAAACGTGTTTTTCAGCCCGAAATAAACGCTTTTTCTCAGCCCTTGGAATCGCAGTGTAACTGCCTGGCTCAGAAGAGCACACTGAGTCAGCCCTTAACCCCAGTGATCAGAAATTGTCAAAACGTGTTTTTCAGCAGAAATAAACACGTTTTGGCAACTTTGGTCACCCCCATGTAACTTATCGGGCAGGAACAGCACAGTTTTCAAAACGTGTTTTTCAGCCCGAAATAAACGCGTTTTCTCAGCCCTTAGAATCGCAGTGTAACAGCCTGGCTCAGAAGAGCACACTGAATCAGCCCTTAACCCCCGTGATAGGAAATTGTCAAAACGTGTTTTTCAGCAGAAATAAACACGTTTTGGCAACTTTGGTCACCCCCATGTAAGTTATAGGTCAGGAACAGCACAGTTTTCAAAACGTGTTTTTCAGCCTGAAATAAACGCTTTTTCTCAACCCTTGGAATCGCAGTGTAACTGCCTGGCTCAGAAGAGCACACTGAGTCAGCCCTTAACCCCAGTGATCAGAAATTGTCAAAACGTGTTTTTCAGCAGAAATAAACACGTTTTGGCAACTTTGGTCACCCCCATGTAAGTTATAGGGCAGGAACAGCACAGTTTTCAAAACGTGTTTTTCAGCCCGAAATAAACGCTTTTTCTCAGCCCTTGGAATCGCAGTGTAAGTGCCTGGCTCAGAAGAGCACACTGAGTCAGCTTTTAACCCCAGTGTGCAGAAATTGTCAAAACGTGTTTTTAAGCAGAAATAAACACGTTTTGGCAACTTTGGTCACCCCCATGTAAGTTATAGGGCTGGAACAGCACAGTTTTCAAAACGTGTTTTTCAGCCCGAAATAAACGCTTTTTCTCAGCCCTTGGAATCGCAGTGTAACTGCCTGGCTCAGAAGAGCCCACTGAATCAGCCCTTAACCCCCGTGATCAGAAATTGTCAAAACGTGTTTTTCAGCAGAAATAAACACGTTTTGGCAACTTTGGTCACCCCCATGTAAGTTATAGGGCAGGAACAGCACACTATTCAAAACGTGTTTTTCAACCCGAAATAAACGCGTTTTATCAGCCCTTAGAATCGCAGTGTAACTGCCTGGCTCAGAAGAGCACACTGAGTCAGCCCTTAACCCCAGTGTGCAGAAATTGTCAAAACGTGTTTTTCAGCAGAAATAAACACGTTTTGGCAACTTTGGTCACCCCCATGTAACTTATAGGGCAGGAACAGTACAGTTTTCAAAACGTGTTTTTCAGCCCGGAATAAACGCTTTTTCTCAGCCCTTGGAATCGCAGTGTAACTGCCTGGCTCAGAAGAGCACACTGAGTCAGCCCTTAACCCCAGTGTGCAGAAATTGTCAAAACGAGTTTTTCAGCAGAAATAAACACGTTTTGGCAACTTTGGTCACCCCCATTTAAGTTATAGGGCAGGAACAGCACAGTTTTCAAAACGTGTTTTTCAGCCCGAAATAAACGCGTTTTCTCAGCCCTTGGAATCGCAGTGTAACTGCCTGCCTCAGAAGAGCCCACCGAATCAGCCCTTAACCCCAGTGATCAGAAATTGTCAAAACGTGTTTTTCAGCAGAAATAAACACGTTTTGGCAACTTTGGTCACCCCCATGTAACTTATAGGGCAGGAACAGCACAGTTTTCAAAACGTGTTTTTCAGCCCGACATAAACGCGTTTTCTCAGCCCTTAGAATCGCAGTGTAACTGCCTGGCTCAGAAGAGCACACTGAGTCAGCCCTTAACCCCAGTGTGCAGAAATTGTCAAAACGAGTTTTTCAGCAGAAATAAACACGTTTTGGCAACTTTGGTCACCCCCATTTAAGTTATAGGGCAGGAACAGCACAGTTTTCAAAACGTGTTTTTCAGACCGAAATAAACGCTTTTTCTCAGCCCTTGGAATCGCAGTGTAACTGCCTGGCTCAGAAGAGCACACTGAGTCAGCCCTTAACCCCAGTGATCAGAAATTGTCAAAACGTGTTTTTCAGCAGAAATAAACACGTTTTGGCAACTTTGGTCACCCCCATGTAACTTATAGGGCAGGAACAGTACAGTTTTCAAAACGTGTTTTTCAGCCCGGAATAAACGCTTTTTCTCAGCCCTTGGAATCGCAGTGTAACTG
Source organism: Atractosteus spatula (assembly GCF_055471065.1). Taxonomy (NCBI): domain Eukaryota; kingdom Metazoa; phylum Chordata; class Actinopteri; order Semionotiformes; family Lepisosteidae; genus Atractosteus; species Atractosteus spatula. Next base: position 2,619,821 of record NC_142722.1, read on the forward strand.
CCTGGCTCAGAAGAGCACACTAAGTCAGCCCTTAACCCCAGTGTGCAGAAATTGTCAAAACGAGTTTTTCAGCAGAAATAAACACGTTTTGGCAACTTTGGTCACCCCCATTTAAGTTATAGGGCAGGAACAGCACAGTTTTCAAAACGTGTTTTTCAGCCCGAAATAAACGCGTTTTCTCAGCCCTTGGAATCGCAGTGTAACTGCCTGCCTCAGAAGAGCCCACCGAATCAGCCCTTAACCCCAGTGATCAGAAATTGTCAAAACGTGTTTTTCAGCAGAAATAAACACGTTTTGGCAACTTTGGTCACCCCCATGTAACTTATAGGGCAGGAGCAGCACAGTTTTCAAAACGTGTTTTTCAGCCCGAAATAAACGCGTTTTCTCAGCCCTTGGAATCGCAGTGTAACTGCCTGGCTCAGAAGAGCACACTGAGTCAGCCCTTAACCCCAGTGTGCAGAAATTGTCAAAACGAGTTTTTCAGCAGAAATAAACACGTTTTGGCAACTTTGGTCACCCCCATGTAAGTTATAGGGCAGGAACTGCACAGTTTTCAAAACGTGTTTTTCAGCCCGAAATAAACGCGTTTTCTCAGCCCTTGGAATCGCAGAGTAACTGCCTGCCTCAGAAGAGCCCACCGAATCAGCCCTTAACCCCAGTGATCAGAAATTGTCAAAACGTGTTTTTCAGCAGAAATAAACACGTTTTGGCAACTTTGGTCACCCCCATGTAAGTTATAGGGCAGGAACAGCACAGTTTTCAAAACGTGTTTTTCAGCCCGAAATAAACGCTTTTTCTCAGCCCTTGGAATCGCAGTGTAACTGCCTGGCTCAGAAGAGCACACTGAGTCAGCCCTTAACCTCATTTATCAGAAATTGTCAAAACGTATTTTTCAGCAGAAATAAACACGTTTTGGCAACTTTGGTCACCCCCATGTAAGTTATAGGGCAGGAACAGCACAGTTTCAAAATGTGTTTTTCAGTCCGAAATAAACGCTTTTTCTCAGCCTTTGGAATCGCAGTGTAACTGCCTGGCTCAGAAGAGTACACTGAGTCAGCCCTTAACCCCAGTGATCAGAAATTGTCAAAACGTGTTTTTCAGCAGAAATAAACACGTTTTGGCAACTTTGGTCACCCCCATTTAACTTATAGGGCAGGAACAGCACACTTTCAAAACGTGTTTTTCAGCCCGAAATAAACGCTTTTTCTCAGCCCTTAGAATCGCAGTGTAACTGCCTGGCTCAGAAAAGCACACTGAATCAGCCCTTAACCCCAGTGATCAGAAATTGTCAAAACGTGTTTTTCAGCAGAAATAAACACGTTTTGGCAACTTTGGTCACCCCCATGTAAGTTATAGGGCAGGAACAGCACAGTTTTCAAAACGTGTTTTTCAGCCCGAAATAAACGCTTTTTCTCAGCCCTTAGAATCGCAGTGTAACTGCCTGGCTCAGAAGAGCACACTGAGTCAGCCCTTAACCCCAGTGTGCAGAAATTGTCAAAACGTGTTTTTCAGCAGAAATAAACACGTTTTGGCAACTTTGGTCACCCCCATGTAACTTATAGGGCAGGAACAGTACAGTTTTCAAAACGTGTTTTTCAGCCCGGAATAAACGCTTTTTCTCAGCCCTTGGAATCGCAATGTAACTGCATGGCTCAGAAGAGCACACTGAGTCAGCCCTTAACCCCAGTGTGCAGAAATTGTCAAAACGAGTTTTTCAGCAGAAATAAACACGTTTTGGCAACTTTGGTCACCCCCATGTAACTTATAGGGCAGGAACAGCACAGTTTTCAAAACGTGTTTTTCAGCCCGAAATAAACGCGTTTTCTCAGCCCTTAGAATCGCCGTGTAACTGCCTGGCTCAGAAGAGCACACTGAGTCAGCCCTTAACCCCAGTGTGCAGAAATTGTCAAAACGAGTTTTTCAGCAGAAATAAACACGTTTTGGCAACTTTGGTCCCCCCATTTAAGTTATAGGGCAGGAACAGCACAGTTTTCAAAACGTGTTTTTCAGACCGAAATAAACGCTTTTTCTCAGCCCTTGGAATCGCAGTGTAACTGCCTGGCTCAGAAGAGCACACTGAATCAGCCCTTAACCCCAGTGATCAGAAATTATCAAAACGTGTTTTTCAGCAGAAATAAACACGTTTTGGCAACTTTGGTCACCCCCATGTAAGTTATAGGGCAGGAACAGCACAGTTTTCAAAACGTGTTTTTCAGCCCGAAATAAACGCTTTTTCTCAGCCCTTGGAATCGCAGTGTAACTGCCTGGCTCAGAAGAGCACACTGAGTCAGCCCTTAACCCCAGTGATCAGAAATTGTCAAAACGTGTTTTTCAGCAGAAATAAACACGTTTTGGCAACTTTGGTCACCCCCATGTAAGTTATAGGGCAGGAACAGCACAGTTTTCAAAACGTGTTTTTCAGCCCGAAATAAACGCTTTTTCTCAGCCCTTAGAATCGCAGTGTAACTGCCTGGCTCAGAAGAGCACACTGAGTCAGCCCTTAACCCCAGTGTGCAGAAATTGTCAAAACGTGTTTTTCAGCAGAAATAAACACGTTTTGGCAACTTTGGTCACCCCCATGTAACTTATAGGGCAGGAACAGTACAGTTTTCAAAACGTGTTTTTCAGTCCGGAATAAACGCTTTTTCTCAGCCCTTGGAATCGCAGTGTAACTGCCTGGCTCAGAAGAGCACACTGAGTCAGCCCTTAACCCCAGTGTGCAGAAATTGTCAAAACGAGTTTTTCAGCAGAAATAAACACGTTTTGGAAACTTTGGTCACCCCCATGTAACTTATAGGGCAGGAACAGCACAGTTTTCAAAACGTGTTTTTCAGCCCGAAATAAACGCGTTTTCTCAGCCCTTAGAATCGCCGTGTAACTGCCTGGCTCAGAAGAGCACACTGAGTCAGCCCTTAACCCCAGTGTGCAGAAATTGTCAAAACGAGTTTTTCAGCAGAAATAAACACGTTTTGGCAACTTTGGTCCCCCCATTTAAGTTATAGGGCAGGAACAGCACAGTTTTCAAAACGTGTTTTTCAGACCGAAATAAACGCTTTTTCTCAGCCCTTGGAATCGCAGTGTAACTGCCTGGCTCAGAAGAGCACACTGAATCAGCCCTTAACCCCAGTGATCAGAAATTATCAAAACGTGTTTTTCAGCAGAAATAAACACGTTTTGGCAACTTTGGTCACCCCCATGTAAGTTATAGGGCAGGAACAGCACAGTTTTCAAAACGTGTTTTTCAGCCCGAAATAAACGCTTTTTCTCAGCCCTTGGAATCGCAGTGTAACTGCCTGGCTCAGAAGAGCACACTGAGTCAGCCCTTAACCCCAGTGATCAGAAATTGTCAAAACGTGTTTTTCAGCAGAAATAAACACGTTTTGGCAACTTTGGTCACCCCCATGTAACTTATAGGGCAGGAACAGCAAACTTTTCAAAACGTGTTTTTCAGCCCAAAATAAACGCATTTTCTCAGACCTTAGAATCGCAGTGTAACTGCCTGGCTCAGAAGAGCACACTGAGTCAGCCCTTAACCCCAGTGTGCAGAAATTGTCAAAACGTGTTTTTCAGCAGAAGTAAACACGTTTTGGCAACTTTGGTCACCCCCATGTAAGTTATAGGGCAGGAACAGCACAGTTTTCAAAACGTGTTTTTCAGACCGAAATAAACGCTTTTTCTCAGCCCTTGGAATCGCAGTGTAACTGCCTGGCTCAGAAGAGCACACTGAGTCAGCCCTTAACCCCAGTGTGCAGAAATTGTCAAAACGAGTTTTTCAGCAGAAATAAACACGTTTTGGCAACTTTGGTCACCCCCATTTAAGTTATAGGGCAGGAACAGCACAGTTTTCAAAACGTGTTTTTCAGCCCGAAATAAACGCGTTTTCTCAGCCCTTGGAATCGCAGTGTAACTGCCTGCCTCAGAAGAGCCCACCGAATCAGCCCTTAACCCCAGTGATCAGAAATTGTCAAAACGTGTTTTTCAGCAGAAATAAACACGTTTTGGCAACTTTGGTCACCCCCATGTAACTTATAGGGCAGGAACAGCACACTTTTCAAAACGTGTTTTTCAGCCCGAAATAAACGCTTTTTCTCAGCCCTTGGAATCGCAGGGTAACTGCCTGGCTCAGAAGAGCACACTGAGTCAGCCCTTAACCCCAGTGATCAGAAATTGTCAAAACGTGTTTTTCAGCAGAAATAAACACGTTTTGGCAACTTTGGTCACCCCCATGTAAGTTATAGGGCAGGAACAGCACAGTTTTCAAAACGTGTTTTTCAGCCCGAAATAAACGCTTTTTCTCAGCCCTTGGAATCGCAGTGTAACTGCCTGGCTCAGAAGAGCCCACTGAATCAGCCCTTAACCCCAGTGATCAGAAATTGTCAAAACGTGTTTTTCAGCAGAAATAAACACGTTTTGGCAACTTTGGTCACCCCCATGTAAGTTATAGGGCAGGAACAGCACAGTTTTCAAAACGTGTTTTTCAGCCCGAAATAAACGCTGTTTCTCAGCCCTTGGAATCGCAGTGTAACTGCCTGGCTCAGAAGAGCACACTGAGTCAGCCCTTAACCTCAGTGATCAGAAATTGTCAAAACGTGTTTTTCAGCAGAAATAAACACGTTTTGGCAACTTTGGTCACCCCCATTTAAGTTATAGGGCAGGAACAGCACACTTTTCAAAACGTGTTTTTCAGCCCGAAATAAACGCGTTTTCTCAGCCCTTGGAATCGCAGTGTAACTGCCTGCCTCAGAAGAGCACACTGAGTCAGCCCTTAACCCCAGTGTGCAGAAATTGTCAAAACGTGTTTTTCAGCAGAAATAAACACGTTTTGGCAACTTTGGTCACCACCATGTAACTTATAGGGCAGGAACAGCACACTTTTCAAAACGTGTTTTTCAGCCCGAAATAAACGCTTTTTCTCAGCCCTTGGAATCGCAGTGTAACTGCCTGGCTCAGAAGAGCACACTGAGTCAGCCCTTAACCTCAGTGATCAGAAATTGTCAAAACGTGTTTTTCAGCAGAAATAAACATGTTTTGGCAACTTTGGTCACCCCCATTTAAGTTATAGGGCAGGAACAGCACACTTTTCAAAACGTGTTTTTCAGCCCGAAATAAACGCGTTTTCTCAGCCCTTGGAATCGCAGTGTAACTGCCTGCCTCAGAAGAGCACACTGAGTCAGCCCTTAACCCCAGTGTGCAGAAATTGTCAAAACGTGTTTTTCAGCAGAAATAAACACGTTTTGGCAACTTTGGTCACCCCCATGTAAGTTATAGGGCAGGAACAGCACACTTTTCAAAACGTGTTTTTCAGCCCGAAATAAACGCTTTTTCTCAGCCCTTGGAATCGCAGTGTAACTGCCTGGCTCAGAAGAGCCCACTGAATCAGCCCTTAACCCCAGTGATCAGAAATTGTCAAAACGTGTTTTTCAGCCGAAATAAACACGTTTTGGCAACTTTGGTCACCCACATTTAAGTTATAGGGCAGGAACAGCACACTTTTCAAAACGTGTTTTTCAGCCCGAAATAAACGCGTTTTCTCAGCCCTTGGAATCGCAGTGTAACTGCCTGCCTCAGAAGAGCACACTGAGTCAGCCCTTAACCCCAGTGTGCAGAAATTGTCAAAACGTGTTTTTCAGCAGAAATAAACACGTTTTGGCAACTTTGGTCACCACCATGTAACTTATAGGGCAGGAACAGCACACTTTTCAAAACGTGTTTTTCAGCCCGAAATAAACGCTTTTTCTCAGCCCTTGGAATCGCAGTGTAACTGCCTGGCTCAGAAGAGCACACTGAGTCAGCCCTTAACCCCAGTGATCAGAAATTGTCAAAACGTGTTTTTCAGCAGAAAGAAACACGTTTTGGCAACTTTGGTCACCCCCATGTAACTTATAGGGCAGGAACAGCACAGTTTTCAAAACGTGTTTTTCAGTCCGAAATAAACGCGTTTTCTCAGCCCTTAGAATCGCAGTGTAACTGCCTGGCTCAGAAGAGCACACTGAATCAGCCCTTAACCCCCGTGATAGAAAATTATCAAAACGTGTTTTTCAGCAGAAATAAACACGTTTTGGCAACTTTGGTCACCCCCATGTAAGTTATAGGTCAGGAACAGCACAGTTTTCAAAACGTGTTTTTCAGCCCGAAATAAACGCTTTTTCTCAACCCTTGGAATCGCAGTGTAACTGCCTGGCTCAGAAGAGCACACTGAATCAGCCCTTAACCCCAGTGATCAGAAATTGTCAAAACGTGTTTTTCAGCAGAAATAAACACGTTTTGGCAACTTTGGTCACCCCCATGTAAGTTATAGGGCAGGAACAGCACAATTTTCAAAACGTGTTTTTCAGCCCGAAATAAACGCGTTTTCTCAGCCCTTGGAATCGCAGTGTAACTGCCTGGCTCAGAAGAGCACACTGAGTCAGCCCTTAACCTCAGTGATCTGAAATTGTCAAAACGTGTTTTTCAGCAGAAATAAACACGTTTTGGCAACTTTGGTCACCACCATGTAACTTATAGGGCAGGAACAGCACAGTTTTCAAAACGTGTTTTTCAGCCCGAAATAAACGCTTTTTCTCAGCCCTTGGAATCGCAGTGTAACTGCCTGGCTCAGAAGAGCACACTGAGTCAGCCCTTAACCCCAGTGATCAGAAATTGTCAAAACGTGTTTTTCAGCAGAAATAAACACGTTTTGGCAACTTTGGTCACCCCCATGTAAGTTATAGGTCAGGAACAGCACAGTTTTCAAAACGTGTTTTTCAGCCTGAAATAAACGCTTTTTCTCAACCCTTGGAATCGCAGTGTAACTGCCTGGCTCAGAAGAGCACACTGAGTCAGCCCTTAACCCCAGTGATCAGAAATTGTCAAAACGTGTTTTTCAGCAGAAATAAACACGTTTTGGCAACTTTGGTCACCCCCATGTAAGTTATAGGGCAGGAACAGCACAGTTTTCAAAACGTGTTTTTCAGCCCGAAATAAACGCTTTTTCTCAGCCCTTGGAATCGCAGTGTAAGTGCCTGGCTCAGAAGAGCACACTGAGTCAGCCCTTAACCCCAGTGTGCAGAAATTGTCAAAACGTGTTTTTAAGCAGAAATAAACACGTTTTGGCAACTTTGGTCACCCCCATGTAAGTTATAGGGCTGGAACAGCACAGATTTCAAAACGTGTTTTTCAGCCCGAAATAAACGCTTTTTCTCAGCCCTTGGAATCGCAGTGTAACTGCCTGGCTCAGAAGAGCCCACTGAATCAGCCCTTAACCCCCGTGATCAGAAATTGTCAAAACGTGTTTTTCAGCAGAAATAAACACGTTTTGGCAACTTTGGTCACCCCCATGTAAGTTATAGGGCAGGAACAGCACACTATTCAAAACGTGTTTTTCAACCCGAAATAAACGCGTTTTATCAGCCCTTAGAATCGCAGTGTAACTGCCTGGCTCAGAAGAGCACACTGAGTCAGCCCTTAACCCCAGTGTGCAGAAATTGTCAAAACGTGTTTTTCAGCAGAAATAAACACGTTTTGGCAACTTTGGTCACCCCCATGTAAGTTATAGGGCAGGAACAGCACAGTTTTCAAAACGTGTTTTTCAGCCCGAAATAAACGCTTTTTCTCAGTCCTTGGAATCGCAGTGTAACTGCCTGGCTCAGAAGAGCACACTGAGTCAGCCCTTAACCCCAGTGATCAGAAATTGTCAAAACGTGTTTTTCAGCAGAAATAAACACGTTTTGGCAACTTTGGTCACCCCCATGTAACTTATAGGGCAGGAACAGCACAGTTTTCAAAACGTGTTTTTCAGCCCGAAATAAACGCGTTTTCTCAGCCCTTAGAATCGCAGTGTAACAGCCTGGCTCAGAAGAGCCCACTGAATCAGCCCTTAACCCCAGTGTGCAGAAATTGTCAAAACGTGTTTTTTAGCAGAAATAAACACGTTTTGGCAACTTTGGTCACCCCCATGTAACTTATAGGGCAGGAACAGCACACTTTTCAAAACGTGTTTTTCAGCCCGAAATAAACGCTTTTTCTCAGCCCTTGGAATCGCAGTGTAACTGCCTGGCTCAGAAGAGCACACTGAATCAGCCCTTAACCCCAGTGATCAGAAATTGTCAAAACGTGTTTTTCAGCAGAAATAAACACGTTTTGGCAACTTTGGTCACCCCCATGTAAGTTATAGGGCAGGAACAGCACAGTTTTCAAAACGTGTTTTTCAGCCCGAAATAAACGCTTTTTCTCAGCCCTTGGAATCGCAGTGTAACTGCCTGGCTCAGAAGAGCCCACTGAATCAGCCCTTAACCCCAGTGTGCAGAAATTGTCAAAACGTGTTTTTCAGCAGATATAAACACGTTTTGGCAACTTTGGTCACCCCCATGTAAGTTATAGGGCAGGAACAGCACAGTTTTCCAACCGTGTTTTTCAGCCCGAAATAAACGCTTTTTCTCAGCCCTTGGAATCGCAGTGTAACTGCCTGGCTCAGAAGAGCACACTGAGTCAGCCCTTAACCTCAGTGATCAGAAATTGTCAAAACGTGTTTTTCAGCAGAAATAAACACGTTTTGGCAACTTTGGTCACCCCCATTTAAGTTATAGGGCAGGAACAGCACACTTTTCAAAACGTGTTTTTCAGCCCGAAATAAACGCGTTTTCTCAGCCCTTGGAATCGCAGTGTAACTGCCTGCCTCAGAAGAGCACACTGAGTCAGCCCTTAACCCCAGTGTGCAGAAATTGTCAAAACGTGTTTTTCAGCAGAAATAAACACGTTTTGGCAACTTTGGTCACCACCATGTAACTTATAGGGCAGGAACAGCACACTTTTCAAAACGTGTTTTTCAGCCCGAAATAAACGCTTTTTCTCAGCCCTTGGAATCGCAGTGTAACTGCCTGGCTCAGAAGAGCACACTGAGTCAGCCCTTAACCCCAGTGATCAGAAATTGTCAAAACGTGTTTTTCAGCAGAAAGAAACACGTTTTGGCAACTTTGGTCACCCCCATGTAACTTATAGGGCAGGAACAGCACAGTTTTCAAAACGTGTTTTTCAGCCCGAAATAAACGCGTTTTCTCAGCCCTTAGAATCGCAGTGTAACTGCCTGGCTCAGAAGAGCACACTGAATCAGCCCTTAACCCCCGTGATAGAAAATTATCAAAACGTGTTTTTCAGCAGAAATAAACACGTTTTGGCAACTTTGGTCACCCCCATGTAAGTTATAGGTCAGGAACAGCACAGTTTTCAAAACGTGTTTTTCAGCCCGAATTAAACGCTTTTTCTCAACCCTTGGAATCACAGTGTAACTGCCTGGCTCAGAAGAGCACACTGAATCAGCCCTTAACCCCAGTGATCAGAAATTGTCAAAACGTGTTTTTCAGCAGAAATAAACACGTTTTGGCAACTTTGGTCACCCCCATGTAAGTTATAGGGCAGGAACAGCACAGTTTTCAAAACGTGTTTTTCAGCCCGAAATAAACGCTTTTTCTCAGCCCTTGGAATCGCAGTGTAACTGCCTGGCTCAGAAGAGCACACTGAGTCAGCCCTTAACCCCAGTGATCAGAAATTGTCAAAACGTGTTTTTCAGCAGAAATAAACACGTTTTGGCAACTTTGGTCACCCCCATGTAAGTTATAGGGCAGGAACAGCACAGTTTTCAAAACGTGTTTTTCAGGCCGAAATAAACGCTTTTTCTCAGCCCTTGGAATCGCAGTGTAACTGCCTGGCTCAGAAGAGCACACTGAGTCAGCCCTTAACCTCAGTGATCAGAAATTGTCAAAACGTGTTTTTCAGCAGAAATAAACACGTTTTGGCAACTTTGGTCACCCCCATGTAACTTATAGGGCAGGAACAGCACACTTTTCAAAACGTGTTTTTCAGCCCGAAATAAACGCGTTTTCTCAGCCCTTAGAATCGCAGTGTAACTGCCTGGCTCAGAAGAGCACACTGAGTCAGCCCTTAACCCCAGTGATCAGAAATTGTCAAAACGTGTTTTTCAGCAGAAATAAACACGTTTTGGCAACTTTGGTCACCCCCATGTAAGTTATAGTGCAGGAACAGCACAGTTTTCAAAACGTGTTTTTCAGCCCGAAATAAACGCTTTTTCTCAGCCCTTGGAATCGCAGTGTAACTGCCTGGCTCAGAAGAGCACACTGAGTCAGCCCTTAACCCCAGTGTGCAGAAATTGTCAAAACGTGTTTTTTAGCAGAAATAAACACGTTTTGGCAACTTTGGTCACCCCCATGTAACTTATAGGGCAGGAACAGCACACTTTTCAAAACGTGTTTTTCAGCCCGAAATAAACGCTTTTTCTCAGCCCTTGGAATCGCAGTGTAACTGCCTGGCTCAGAAGAGCACACTGAATCAGCCCTTAACCCCAGTGATCAGAAATTGTCAAAACGTGTTTTTCAGCAGAAATAAACACGTTTTGGCAACTTTGGTCACCCCCATGTAAGTTATAAGGCAGGAACAGCACAGTTTTCAAAACGTGTTTTTCAGCCCGAAATAAACGCTTTTTCTCAGCCCTTGGAATCGCAGTGTAACTGCCTGGCTCAGAAGAGCCCACTGAATCAGCCCTTAACCCCAGTGTGCAGAAATTGTCAAAACGTGTTTTTCAGCAGAAATAAACACGTTTTGGCAACTTTGGTCACCCCCATGTAAGTTATAGGGCAAGAACAGCACAGTTTTCAAAACGTGTTTTTCAGCCCGAAATAAACGCTTTTTCTCAGCCCTTGGAATCGCAGTGTAACTGCCTGGTTCAGAAGAGCACACTGAGTCAGCCCTTAACCTCAGTGATCAGAAATTGTCAAAACGTGTTTTTCAGCAGAAATAAACACGTTTTGGCAACTTTGGTCACCCCCATTTAAGTTATAGGGCAGGAACAGCACACTTTTCAAAACGTGTTTTTCAGCCCGAAATAAACGCGTTTTCTCAGCCCTTGGAATCGCAGTGTAACTGCCTGCCTCAGAAGTGCACACTGAGTCAGCCCTTAACCCCAGTGTGCAGAAATTGTCAAAACGTGTTTTTCAGCAGAAATAAACACGTTTTGGCAACTTTGGTCAGCACCATGTAACTTATAGGGCAGGAACAGCACAGTTTTCAAAACGTGTTTTTCAGCCCGAAATAAACGTGTTTTCTCAGCCCTTAGAATCGCAGTGTAACTGCCTGGCTCAGAAGAGCACACTGAATCAGCCCTTAACCCCCGTGATAGAAAATTATCAAAACGTGTTTTTCAGCAGAAATAAACACGTTTTGGCAACTTTGGTCACCCCCATGTAAGTTATAGGTCAGGAACAGCACAGTTTTCAAAACGTGTTTTTCAGCCCGAATTAAACGCTTTTTCTCAACCCTTGGAATCGCAGTGTAACTGCCTGGCTCAGAAGAGCACACTGAATCAGCCCTTAACCCCAGTGATCAGAAATTGTCAAAACGTGTTTTTCAGCCGAAATAAACACGTTTTGGCAACTTTGGTCACCCCCATGTAAGTTATAGGGCAGAAACAGCACAATTTTCAAAACGTGTTTTTCAGCCCGAAATAAACGCGTTTTCTCAGCCCTTGGAATCGCAGTGTAACTGCCTGGCTCAGAAGAGCACACTGAGTCAGCCCTTAACCTCAGTGATCAGAAATTGTCAAAACGTGTTTTTCAGCCGAAATAAACACGTTTTGGCAACTTTGGTCACCCCCATGTAAGTTATAGGGCAGGAACAGCACAATTTTCAAAACGTGTTTTTCAGCCCGAAATAAACGCGTTTTCTCAGCCCTTGGAATCGCAGTGTAACTGCCTGGCTCAGAAGAGCACACTGAGTCAGCCCTTAACCTCAGTGATCAGAAATTGTCAAAACGTGTTTTTCAGCAGAAATAAACACGTTTTGGCAACTTTGGTCACCCCCATGTAACTTATAGGCAGGAACAGCACACTTTTCAAAACGTGTTTTTCAGCCCGAAATAAACGCGTTTTCTCAGCCCTTAGAATCGCAGTGTAACTGCCTGGCTCAGAAGAGCACACTGAGTCAGCCCTTAGCCCCAGTGTGCAGAAATTGTCAAAACGTGTTTTTCAGCAGAAATAAACACGTTTTGGCAACTTTGGTCACCACCATGTAACTTATAGGGCAGGAACAGCACAGTTTTCAAAACGTGTTTTTCAGCCCGAAATAAACGCGTTTTCTCAGCCCTTAGAATCGCAGTGTAACTGCCTGGCTCAGAAGAGCACACTGAGTCAGCCCTTAACCCCAGTGTGCAGAAATTGTCAAAACGTGTTTTTCAGCAGAAATAAACACGTTTTGGCAACTTTGGTCACCCCCATGTAAGTTATAGTGCAGGAACAGCACAGTTTTCAAAACGTGTTTTTCAGCCCGAAATAAACGCTTTTTCTCAGCCCTTGGAATCGCAGTGTAACTGCCTGGCTCAGAAGAGCACACTGAGTCAGCCCTTAACCCCAGTGTGCAGAAATTGTCAAAACGTGTTTTTTAGCAGAAATAAACACGTTTTGGCAACTTTGGTCACCCCCATGTAACTTATAGGGCAGGAACAGCACACTTTTCAAAACGTGTTTTTCAGCCCGAAATAAACGCTTTTTCTCAGCCCTTGGAATCGCAGTGTAACTGCCTGGCTCAGAAGAGCACACTGAATCAGCCCTTAACCCCAGTGATCAGAAATTGTCAAAACGTGTTTTTCAGCAGAAATAAACACGTTTTGGCAACTTTGGTCACCCCCATGTAAGTTATAGGGCAGGAACAGCACAGTTTTCAAAACGTGTTTTTCAGCCCGAAATAAGCGCTTTTTCTCAGCCCTTGGAATCGCAGTGTAACTGCCTGGCTCAGAAGAGCCCACTGAATCAGCCCTTAACCCCAGTGTGCAGAAATTGTCAAAACGTGTTTTTCAGCAGAAATAAACACGTTTTGGCAACTTTGGTCACCCCCATGTAAGTTATAGGGCAGGAACAGCACAGTTTTCAAAACGTGTTTTTCAGCCCGAAATAAACGCTTTTTCTCAGCCCTTGGAATCGCAGTGTAACTGCCTGGTTCAGAAGAGCACACTGAGTCAGCCCTTAACCCCAGTGATCAGAAATTGTCAAAACGTGTTTTTCAGCAGAAATAAACACGTTTTGGCAACTTTGGTCACCCCCATGTAAGTTATAGGGCAGGAACAGCACAGTTTTCAAAACGTGTTTTTCAGGCCGAAATAAACGCTTTTTCTCAGCCCTTGGAATCGCAGTGTAACTGCCTGGCTCAGAAGAGCACACTGAGTCAGCCCTTAACCTCAGTGATCAGAAATTGTCAAAACGTGTTTTTCAGCAGAAATAAACACGTTTTGGCAACTTTGGTCACTCCCATGTAACTTATAGGGCAGGAACAGCACACTTTTCAAAACGTGTTTTTCAGCCCGAAATAAACGCGTTTTCTCAGCCCTTAGAATCGCAGTGTAACTGCCTGGCTCAGAAGAGCACACTGAGTCAGCCCTTAACCCCAGTGTGCAGAAATTGTCAAAACGTGTTTTTCAGCAGAAATAAACACGTTTTGGCAACTTTGGTCACCACCATGTAACTTATAGGGCAGGAACAGCACAGTTTTCAAAACGTGTTTTTCAGCCCGAAATAAACGCTTTTTCTCAGCCCTTGGAATCGCAGTGTAACTGCCTGGCTCAGAAGAGCACACTGAGTCAGCCCTTAACCCCAGTGATCAGAAATTGTCAAAATGTGTTTTTCAGCAGAAATAAACACGTTTTGGCAACTTTGGTCACCCCCATGTAACTTATAGGGCAGGAACAGCACACTTTTCAAAACGTGTTTTTCAGCCCGAAATAAACGCGTTTTCTCAGCCCTTAGAATCGCAGTGTAACTGCCTGGCTCAGAAGAGCACACTGAGTCAGCCCTTAACCCCAGTGTGCAGAAATTGTCAAAACGTGTTTTTCAGCAGAAATAAACATGTTTTGGCAACTTTGGTCACCCCCATTTAAGTTATAGGGCAGGAACAGCACACTTTTCAAAACGTGTTTTTCAGCCCGAAATAAACGCTTTTTCTCAGCCCTTGGAATCGCAGTGTAACTGCCTGGCTCAGAAGAGCACACTGAGTCAGCCCTTAACCTCAGTGATCAGAAATTGTCAAAACGTGTTTTTCAGCAGAAATAAACACGTTTTGGCAACTTTGGTCACCCCCATGTAAGTTATAGGGCAGGAACAGCACAGTTTTCAAAACGTGTTTTTCAGGCCAAAATAAACGCTTTTTCTCAGCCCTTGGAATCGCAGTGTAACTGCCTGGCTCAGAAGAGCACACTGAGTCAGCCCTTAACCTCAGTGATCAGAAATTGTCAAAACGTGTTTTTCAGCAGAAATAAACACGTTTTGGCAACTTTGGTCACCCCCATGTAACTTATAGGGCAGGAACAGCACACTTTTCAAAACGTGTTTTTCAGCCCGAAATAAACGCTTTTTCTCAGCCCTTGGAATCGCAGTGTAACTGCCTGGCTCAGAAGAGCACACTGAATCAGCCCTTAACCCCAGTGATCAGAAATTGTCAAAACGTGTTTTTCAGCAGAAATAAACACGTTTTGGCAACTTTGGTCACCCCCATGTAAGTTATAGGGCAGGAACAGCACAGTTTTCAAAACGTGTTTTTCAGCCCGAAATAAACGCTTTTTCTCAGCCCTTGGAATCGCAGTGTAACTGCCTGGCTCAGAAGAGCCCACTGAATCAGCCCTTAACCCCAGTGTGCAGAAATTGTCAAAACGTGTTTTTCAGCAGAAATAAACACGTTTTGGCAACTTTGGTCACCCCCATGTAAGTTATAGGGCAGGAACAGCACAGTTTTCAAAACGTGTTTTTCAGCCCGAAATAAACGCTTTTTCTCAGCCCTTGGAATCGCAGTGTAACTGCCTGGCTCAGAAGAGCACACTGAGTCAGCCCTTAACCCCAGTGATCAGAAATTGTCAAAACGTGTTTTTCAGCAGAAATAAACACGTTTTGGCAACTTTGGTCACCCCCATGTAAGTTATAGGGCAGGAACAGCACAGTTTTCAAAACGTGTTTTTCAGGCCGAAATAAACGCTTTTTCTCAGCCCTTGGAATCGCAGTGTAACTGCCTGGCTCAGAAGAGCACACTGAGTCAGCCCTTAACCTCAGTGATCAGAAATTGTCAAAACGTGTTTTTCAGCAGAAATAAACACGTTTTGGCAACTTTGGTCACTCCCATGTAACTTATAGGGCAGGAACAGCACACTTTTCAAAACGTGTTTTTCAGCCCGAAATAAACGCGTTTTCTAAGCCCTTAGAATCGCAGTGTAACTGCCTGGCTCAGAAGAGCACACTGAGTCAGCCCTTAACCCCAGTGTGCAGAAATTGTCAAAACGTGTTTTTCAGCAGAAATAAACACGTTTTGGCAACTTTGGTCACCCCCATGTAAGTTATAGTGCAGGAACAGCACAGTTTTCAAAACGTGTTTTTCAGCCCTAAATAAACGCTTTTTCTCAGCCCTTGGAATCGCAGTGTAACTGCCTGGCTCAGAAGAGCACACTGAGTCAGCCCTTAACCCCAGTGTGCAGAAATTGTCAAAACGTGTTTTTTAGCAGAAATAAACACGTTTTGGCAACTTTGGTCACCCCCATGTAACTTATAGGGCAGGAACAGCACACTTTTCAAAACGTGTTTTTCAGCCCGAAATAAACGCTTTTTCTCAGCCCTTGGAATCGCAGTGTAACTGCCTGGCTCAGAAGAGCACACTGAATCAGCCCTTAACCCCAGTGATCAGAAATTGTCAAAACGTGTTTTTCAGCAGAAATAAACACGTTTTGGCAACTTTGGTCACCCCAATGTAAGTTATAGGGCAGGAACAGCACAGTTTTCAAAACGTGTTTTTCAGCCCGAAATAAACGCTTTTTCTCAGCCCTTGGAATCGCAGTGTAACTGCCTGGCTCAGAAGAGCCCACTGAATCAGCCCTTAACCCCAGTGTGCAGAAATTGTCAAAACGTGTTTTTCAGCAGAAATAAACACGTTTTGGCAACTTTGGTCACCCCCATGTAAGTTATAGGGCAGGAACAGCACAGTTTTCAAAACGTGTTTTTCAGCCCGAAATAAACGCTTTTTCTCAGCCCTTGGAATCGCAATGTAACTGCCTGGCTCAGAAGAGCACACTGAGTCAGCCCTTAACCTCAGTGATCAGAAATTGTCAAAACGTGTTTTTCAGCAGAAATAAACACGTTTTGGCAACTTTGGTCACCCCCATTTAAGTTATAGGGCAGGAACAGCACACTTTTCAAAACGTGTTTTTCAGCCCGAAATAAACGCGTTTTCTCAGCCCTTGGAATCGCAGTGTAACTGCCTGGCTCAGAAGAGCACACTGAGTCAGCCCTTAACCCCAGTGATCAGAAATTGTCAAAACGTGTTTTTCAGCAGAAAGAAACACGTTTTGGCAACTTTGGTCACCCCCATGTAACTTATAGGGCAGGAACAGCACAGTTTTCAAAACGTGTTTTTCAGCCCGAAATAAACGCGTTTTCTCAGCCCTTAGAATCGCAGTGTAACTGCCTGGCTCAGAAGAGCACACTGAATCAGCCCTTAACCCCCGTGATAGAAAATTATCAAAACGTGTTTTTCAGCAGAAATAAACACGTTTTGGCAACTTTGGTCACCCCCATGTAAGTTATAGGTCAGGAACAGCACAGTTTTCAAAACGTGTTTTTCAGCCCGAATTAAACGCTTTTTCTCAACCCTTGGAATCACAGTGTAACTGCCTGGCTCAGAAGAGCACACTGAATCAGCCCTTAACCCCAGTGATCAGAAATTGTCAAAACGTGTTTTTCAGCAGAAATAAACACGTTTTGGCAACTTTGGTCACCCCCATGTAAGTTATAGGGCAGGAACAGCACAGTTTTCAAAACGTGTTTTTCAGCCCGAAATAAACGCTTTTTCTCAGCCCTTGGAATCGCAGTGTAACTGCCTGGCTCAGAAGAGCACACTGAGTCAGCCCTTAACCCCAGTGATCAGAAATTGTCAAAACGTGTTTTTCAGCAGAAATAAACACGTTTTGGCAACTTTGGTCACCCCCATGTAAGTTATAGGGCAGGAACAGCACAGTTTTCAAAACGTGTTTTTCAGGCCGAAATAAACGCTTTTTCTCAGCCCTTGGAATCGCAGTGTAACTGCCTGGCTCAGAAGAGCACACTGAGTCAGCCCTTAACCTCAGTGATCAGAAATTGTCAAAACGTGTTTTTCAGCAGAAATAAACACGTTTTGGCAACTTTGGTCACCCCCATGTAACTTATAGGGCAGGAACAGCACACTTTTCAAAACGTGTTTTTCAGCCCGACATAAACGCGTTTTCTCAGCCCTTAGAATCGCAGTGTAACTGCCTGGCTCAGAAGAGCACACTGAGTCAGCCCTTAACCCCAGTGTGCAGAAATTGTCAAAACGTGTTTTTCAGCAGAAATAAACACGTTTTGGCAACTTTGGTCACCCCCATGTAAGTTATAGTGCAGGAACAGCACAGTTTTCAAAACGTATTTTTCAGCCCGAAATAAACGCTTTTTCTCAGCCCTTGGAATCGCAGTGTAACTGCCTGGCTCAGAAGAGCACACTGAGTCAGCCCTTAACCCCAGTGTGCAGAAATTGTCAAAACGTGTTTTTTAGCAGAAATAAACACGTTTTGGCAACTTTGGTCACCTCCATGTAACTTATAGGGCAGGAACAGCACACTTTTCAAAACGTGTTTTTCAGCCCGAAATAAACGCTTTTTCTCAGCCCTTGGAATCGCAGTGTAACTGCCTGGCTCAGAAGAGCACACTGAATCAGCCCTTAACCCCAGTGATCAGAAATTGTCAAAACGTGTTTTTCAGCAGAAATAAACACGTTTTGGCAACTTTGGTCACCCCCATGTAAGTTATAGGGCAGGAACAGCACAGTTTTCAAAACGTGTTTTTCAGCCCGAAATAAACGCTTTTTCTCAGCCCTTGGAATCGCAGTGTAACTGCCTGGCTCAGAAGAGCCCACTGAATCAGCCCTTAACCCCAGTGTGCAGAAATTGTCAAAACGTGTTTTTCAGCAGAAATAAACACGTTTTGGCAACTTTGGTCACCCCCATGTAAGTTATAGGGCAGGAACAGCACAGTTTTCAAAACGTGTTTTTCAGCCCGAAATAAACGCTTTTTCTCAGCCCTTGGAATCGCAGTGTAACTGCCTGGCTCAGAAGAGCACACTGAGTCAGCCCTTAACCTCAGTGATCAGAAATTGTCAAAACGTGTTTTTCAGCAGAAATAAACACGTTTTGGCAACTTTGGTCACCCCCATTTAAGTTATAGGGCAGGAACAGCACACTTTTCAAAACGTGTTTTTCAGCCCGAAATAAACGCGTTTTCTCAGCCCTTGGAATCGCAGTGTAACTGCCTGCCTCAGAAGAGCACACTGAGTCAGCCCTTAACCCCAGTGTGCAGAAATTGTCAAAACGTGGTTTTCAGCAGAAATAAACACGTTTTGGCAACTTTGGTCACCACCATGTAACTTATAGGGCAGGAACAGCACACTTTTCAAAACGTGTTTTTCAGCCCGAAATAAACGCTTTTTCTCAGCCCTTGGAATCGCAGTGTAACTGCCTGGCTCAGAAGAGCACACTGAGTCAGCCCTTAACCCCAGTGATCAGAAATTGTCAAAACGTGTTTTTCAGCAGAAAGAAACACGTTTTGGCAACTTTGGTCACCCCCATGTAACTTATAGGGCAGGAACAGCACAGTTTTCAAAACGTGTTTTTCAGCCCGAAATAAACGCGTTTTCTCAGCCCTTAGAATCGCAGTGTAACTGCCTGGCTCAGAAGAGCACACTGAATCAGCCCTTAACCCCCGTGATAGAAAATTATCAAAACGTGTTTTTCAGCAGAAATAAACACGTTTTGGCAACTTTGGTCACCCCCATGTAAGTTATAGGTCAGGAACAGCACAGTTTTCAAAACGTGTTTTTCAGCCCGAATTAAACGCTTTTTCTCAACCCTTGGAATCGCAGTGTAACTGCCTGGCTCAGAAGAGCACACTGAATCAGCCCTTAACCCCAGTGATCAGAAATTGTCAAAACGTGTTTTTCAGCCGAAATAAACACGTTTTGGCAACTTTGGTCACCCCCATGTAAGTTATAGGGCAGGAACAGCACAATTTTCAAAACGTGTTTTTCAGCCCGAAATAAACGCGTTTTCTCAGCCCTTGGAATCGCAGTGTAACTGCCTGGCTCAGAAGAGCACACTGAGTCAGCCCTTAACCTCAGTGATCAGAAATTGTCAAAACGTGTTTTTCAGCAGAAATAAACACGTTTTGGCAACTTTGGTCACCCCCATGTAACTTATAGGCAGGAACAGCACACTTTTCAAAACGTGTTTTTCAGCCCGAAATAAACGCGTTTTCTCAGCCCTTAGAATCGCAGTGTAACTGCCTGGCTCAGAAGAGCACACTGAGTCAGCCCTTAGCCCCAGTGTGCAGAAATTGTCAAAACGTGTTTTTCAGCAGAAATAAACACGTTTTGGCAACTTTGGTCACCACCATGTAACTTATAGGGCAGGAACAGCACAGTTTTCAAAACGTGTTTTTCAGCCCGAAATAAACGCTTTTTCTCAGCCCTTGGAATCGCAGTGTAACTGCCTGGCTCAGAAGAGCACACTGAGTCAGCCCTTAACCCCAGTGATCAGAAATTGTCAAAACGTGTTTTTCAGCAGAAATAAACACGTTTTGGCAACTTTGGTCACCCCCATGTAACTTATAGGGCAGGAACAGCACACTTTTCAAAACGTGTTTTTCAGCCCGAAATAAACGCTTTTTCTCAGCCCTTGGAATCGCAGTGTAACTGCCTGGCTCAGAAGAGCACACTGAATCAGCCCTTAACCCCAGTGATCAGAAATTGTCAAAACGTGTTTTTCAGCAGAAATAAACACGTTTTGGCAACTTTGGTCACCCCCATGTAAGTTATAGGGCAGGAACAGCACAGTTTTCAAAACGTGTTTTTCAGCCCGAAATAAACGCTTTTTCTCAGCCCTTGGAATCGCAGTGTAACTGCCTGGCTCAGAAGAGCCCACTGAATCAGCCCTTAACCCCAGTGTGCAGAAATTGTCAAAACGTGTTTTTCAGCAGAAATAAACACGTTTTGGCAACTTTGGTCACCCCCATGTAAGTTATAGGGCAGGAACAGCACAGTTTTCAAAACGTGTTTTTCAGCCCGAAATAAACGCTTTTTCTCAGCCCTTGGAATCGCAGTGTAACTGCTTGGCTCAGAAGAGCACACTGAGTCAGCCCTTAACCTCAGTGATCAGAAATTGTCAAAACGTGTTTTTCAGCAGAAATAAACACGTTTTGGCAACTTTGGTCACCCCCATGTAACTTATAGGGCAGGAACAGCACACTTTTCAAAACGTGTTTTTCAGCCCGAAATAAACGCGTTTTCTCAGCCCTTAGAATCGCAGTGTAACTGCCTGGCTCAGAAGAGCACACTGAGTCAGCCCTTAGCCCCAGTGTGCAGAAATTGTCAAAACGTGTTTTTCAGCAGAAATAAACACGTTTTGGCAACTTTGGTCACCACCATGTAACTTATAGGGCTGGAACAGCACAGTTTTCAAAACGTGTTTTTCAGCCCGAAATAAACGCTTTTTCTCAGCCCTTGGAATCGCAGTGTAACTGCCTGGCTCAGAAGAGCACACTGAGTCAGCCCTTAACCCCAGTGTGCAGAAATTGTCAAAACGTGTTTTTAAGCAGAAATAAACACGTTTTGGCAACTTTGGTCACCCCCATGTAAGTTATAGGGCTGGAACAGCACAGTTTTCAAAACGTGTTTTTCAGCCCGAAATAAACGCTTTTTCTCAGCCCTTGGAATCGCAGTGTAACTGCCTGGCTCAGAAGAGCCCACTGAATCAGCCCTTAACCCCCGTGATCAGAAATTGTCAAAACGTGTTTTTCAGCAGAAATAAACACGTTTTGGCAACTTTGGTCACCCCCATGTAACTTATAGGGCAGGAACAGCACACTATTCAAAACGTGTTTTTCAACCCGAAATAAACGCGTTTTATCAGCCCTTAGAATCGCAGTGTAACTGCCTGGCTCAGAAGAGCACACTGAGTCAGCCCTTAACCCCAGTGATCAGAAATTGTCAAAATGTGTTTTTCAGCAGAAATAAACACGTTTTGGCAACTTTGGTCACCCCCATGTAAGTTATAGGGCAGGAACAGCACAGTTTTCAAAACGTGTTTTTCAGCCCGAAATCAACGCTTTTTCTCAGCCCTTGGAATCGCAGTGTAACTGCCTGGCTCAGAAGAGCACACTGAGTCAGCCCTTAACCCCAGTGATCAGAAATTGTCAAAACGTGTTTTTCAGCAGAAATAAACACGTTTTGGCAACTTTGGTCACCCCCATGTAAGTTATAGGGCAGGAACAGCACAGTTTTCAAAACGTGTTTTTCAGCCCGAAATAAACGCTTTTTCTCAGCCCTTGGAATCGCAGTGTAACTGCCTGGCTCAGAAGAGCACACTGAGTCAGCCCTTAACCTCAGTGATCAGAAATTGTCAAAACGTGTTTTTCAGCAGAAATAAACACGTTTTGGCAACTTTGGTCACCCCCATGTAAGTTATAGGGCAGGAACAGCACAGTTTTCAAAACGTGTTTTTCAGCCCGAAATGAACGCTTTTTCTCAGCCATTGGAATCGCAGTGTAACTGCCTGGCTCAGAAGAGCACACTGAGTCAGCCCTTAACCCCAGTGTGCAGAAATTGTCAAAACGTGTTTTTTAGCAGAAATAAACACGTTCTGGCAACTTTGGTCACCCCCATGTAACTTATAGGGCAGGAACAGCACAGTTTTCAAAACGTGTTTTTCAGCCCGAAATAAACGCTTTTTCTCAGCCCTTGGAATCGCAGTGTAACTGCCTGGCTCAGAAGAGCACACTGAGTCAGCCCTTAACCCCAGTGATCAGAAATTGTCAAAACGTGTTTTTCAGCAGAAAGAAACACGTTTTGGCAACTTTGGTCACCCCCATGTAACTTATAGGGCAGGAACAGCACAGTTTTCAAAACGTGTTTTTCAGCCCGAAATAAACGCGTTTTCTCAGCCCTTAGAATCGCAGTGTAACTGCCTGGCTCAGAAGAGCACACTGAATCAGCCCTTAACCCCCGTGATAGAAAATTATCAAAACGTGTTTTTCAGCAGAAATAAACACGTTTTGGCAACTTTGGTCACCCCCATGTAAGTTATAGGGCAGGAACAGCACAGTTTTCAAAACGTGTTTTTCAGCCCGAAATAAACGCTTTTTCTCAGCCCTTGGAATCGCAGTGTAACTGCCTGGCTCAGAAGAGCACACTGAGTCAGCCCTTAACCCCAGTGATCAGAAATTGTCAAAACGTGTTTTTCAGCAGAAATAAACACGTTTTGGCAACTTTGGTCACCCCCATGTAAGTTATAGGGCAGGAACAGCACAGTTTTCAAAACGTGTTTTTCAGCCCGAAATGAACGCTTTTTCTCAGCCATTGGAATCGCAGTGTAACTGCCTGGCTCAGAAGAGCACACTGAGTCAGCCCTTAACCCCAGTGTGCAGAAATTGTCAAAACGTGTTTTTTAGCAGAAATAAACACGTTCTGGCAACTTTGGTCACCCCCATGTAACTTATAGGGCAGGAACAGCACAGTTTTCAAAACGTGTTTTTCAGCCCGAAATAAACGCTTTTTCTCAGCCCTTGGAATCGCAGTGTAACTGCCTGGCTCAGAAGAGCACACTGAGTCAGCCCTTAACCCCAGTGATCAGAAATTGTCAAAACGTGTTTTTCAGCAGAAAGAAACACGTTTTGGCAACTTTGGTCACCCCCATGTAACTTATAGGGCAGGAACAGCACAGTTTTCAAAACGTGTTTTTCAGCCCGAAATAAACGCGTTTTCTCAGCCCTTAGAATCGCAGTGTAACTGCCTGGCTCAGAAGAGCACACTGAATCAGCCCTTAACCCCCGTGATAGAAAATTATCAAAACGTGTTTTTCAGCAGAAATAAACACGTTTTGGCAACTTTGGTCACCCCCATGTAAGTTATAGGGCAGGAACAGCACAGTTTTCAAAACGTGTTTTTCAGCCCGAAATAAACGCTTTTTCTCAGCCCTTGGAATCGCAGTGTAACTGCCTGGCTCAGAAGAGCACACTGAGTCAGCCCTTAACCCCAGTGATCAGAAATTGTCAAAACGTGTTTTTCAGCAGAAATAAACACGTTTTGGCAACTTTGGTCACCCCCATGTAACTTATAGGGCAGGAACAGCACAGTTTTCAAAACGTGTTTTTCAGCCCGAAATAAACGCGTTTTCTCAGCCCTTAGAATCGCAGTGTAACAGCCTGGCTCAGAAGAGCCCACTGAATCAGCCCTTAACCCCAGTGTGCAGAAATTGTCAAAACGTGTTTTTTAGCAGAAATAAACACGTTTTGGCAACTTTGGTCACCCCCATGTAACTTATAGGGCAGGAACAGCACACTTTTCAAAACGTGTTTTTCAGCCCGAAATAAACGCTTTTTCTCAGCCCTTGGAATCGCAGTGTAACTGCCTGGCTCAGAAGAGCACACTGAGTCAGCCCTTAACCTCAGTGATCAGAAATTGTCAAAACGTGTTTTTCAGCAGAAATAAACACGTTTTGGCAACTTTGGTCACCCCCATTTAAGTTATAGGGCAGGAACAGCACACTTTTCAAAACGTGTTTTTCAGCCCGAAATAAACGCGTTTTCTCAGCCCTTGGAATCGCAGTGTAACTGCCTGCCTCATAAGAGCACACTGAGTCAGCCCTTAACCCCAGTGTGCAGAAATTGTCAAAACGTGTTTTTCAGCAGAAATAAACACGTTTTGGCAACTTTGGTCACCACCATGTAACTTATAGGGCAGGAACAGCACACTTTTCAAAACGTGTTTTTCAGCCCGAAATAAACGCTTTTTCTCAGCCCTTGGAATCGCAGTGTAACTGCCTGGCTCAGAAGAGCACACTGAGTCAGCCCTTAACCCCAGTGATCAGAAATTGTCAAAACGTGTTTTTCAGCAGAAATAAACACGTTTTGGCAACTTTGGTCACCCCCATGTAAGTTATAGGTCAGGAACAGCACAGTTTTCAAAACGTGTTTTTCAGCCCGAATTAAACGCTTTTTCTCAACCCTTGGAATCACAGTGTAACTGCCTGGCTCAGAAGAGCACACTGAATCAGCCCTTAACCCCAGTGATCAGAAATTGTCAAAACGTGTTTTTCAGCAGAAATAAACACGTTTTGGCAACTTTGGTCACCCCCATGTAAGTTATAGGGCAGGAACAGCACAGTTTTCAAAACGTGTTTTTCAGCCCGAAATAAACGCTTTTTCTCAGCCCTTGGAATCGCAGTGTAACTGCCTGGCTCAGAAGAGCACACTGAGTCAGCCCTTAACCCCAGTGATCAGAAATTGTCAAAACGTGTTTTTCAGCAGAAATAAACACGTTTTGGCAACTTTGGTCACCCCCATGTAAGTTATAGGGCAGGAACAGCACAGTTTTCAAAACGTGTTTTTCAGGCCGAAATAAACGCTTTTTCTCAGCCCTTGGAATCGCAGTGTAACTGCCTGGCTCAGAAGAGCACACTGAGTCAGCCCTTAACCTCAGTGATCAGAAATTGTCAAAACGTGTTTTTCAGCAGAAATAAACACGTTTTGGCAACTTTGGTCACCCCCATGTAACTTATAGGGCAGGAACAGCACACTTTTCAAAACGTGTTTTTCAGCCCGAAATAAACGCGTTTTCTCAGCCCTTAGAATCGCAGTGTAACTGCCTGGCTCAGAAGAGCACACTGAGTCAGCCCTTAACCCCAGTGATCAGAAATTGTCAAAACGTGTTTTTCAGCAGAAATAAACACGTTTTGGCAACTTTGGTCACCCCCATGTAAGTTATAGTGCAGGAACAGCACAGTTTTCAAAACGTGTTTTTCAGCCCGAAATAAACGCTTTTTCTCAGCCCTTGGAATCGCAGTGTAACTGCCTGGCTCAGAAGAGCACACTGAGTCAGCCCTTAACCCCAGTGTGCAGAAATTGTCAAAACGTGTTTTTTAGCAGAAATAAACACGTTTTGGCAACTTTGGTCACCCCCATGTAACTTATAGGGCAGGAACAGCACACTTTTCAAAACGTGTTTTTCAGCCCGAAATAAACGCTTTTTCTCAGCCCTTGGAATCGCAGTGTAACTGCCTGGCTCAGAAGAGCACACTGAATCAGCCCTTAACCCCAGTGATCAGAAATTGTCAAAACGTGTTTTTCAGCAGAAATAAACACGTTTTGGCAACTTTGGTCACCCCCATGTAAGTTATAGGGCAGGAACAGCACAGTTTTCAAAACGTGTTTTTCAGCCCGAAATAAACGCTTTTTCTCAGCCCTTGGAATCGCAGTGTAACTGCCTGGCTCAGAAGAGCCCACTGAATCAGCCCTTAACCCCAGTGTGCAGAAATTGTCAAAACGTGTTTTTCAGCAGAAATAAACACGTTTTGGCAACTTTGGTCACCCCCATGTAAGTTATAGGGCAGGAACAGCACAGTTTTCAAAACGTGTTTTTCAGCCCGAAATAAACGCTTTTTCTCAGCCCTTGGAATCGCAGTGTAACTGCCTGGCTCAGAAGAGCACACTGAGTCAGCCCTTAACCTCAGTGATCAGAAATTGTCAAAACGTTTTTTTCAGCAGAAATAAACACGTTTTGGCAACTTTGGTCACCCCCATGTAACTTATAGGGCAGGAACAGCACACTTTTCAAAACGTGTTTTTCAGCCCGAAATAAACGCGTTTTCTCAGCCCTTAGAATCGCAGTGTAACTGCCTGGCTCAGAAGAGCACACTGAGTCAGCCCTTAACCCCAGTGTGCAGAAATTGTCAAAACGTGTTTTTCAGCAGAAATAAACACGTTTTGGCAACTTTGGTCACCCCCATGTAAGTTATAGTGCAGGAACAGCACAGTTTTCAAAACGTGTTTTTCAGCCCGAAATAAACGCTTTTTCTCAGCCCTTGGAATCGCAGTGTAACTGCCTGGCTCAGAAGAGCACACTGAGTCAGCCCTTAACCCCAGTGTGCAGAAATTGTCAAAACGTGTTTTTTAGCAGAAATAAACACGTTTTGGCAACTTTGGTCACCCCCATGTAACTTATAGGGCAGGAACAGCACACTTTTCAAAACGTGTTTTTCAGCCCGAAATAAACGCTTTTTCTCAGCCCTTGGAATCGCAGTGTAACTGCCTGGCTCAGAAGAGCACACTGAATCAGCCCTTAACCCCAGTGATCAGAAATTGTCAAAACGTGTTTTTCAGCAGAAATAAACACGTTTTGGCAACTTTGGTCACCCCCATGTAAGTTATAGGGCAGGAACAGCACAGTTTTCAAAACGTGTTTTTCAGCCCGAAATAAACGCTTTTTCTCAGCCCTTGGAATCGCAGTGTAACTGCCTGGCTCAGAAGAGCCCACTGAATCAGCCCTTAACCCCAGTGTGCAGAAATTGTCAAAACGTGTTTTTCAGCAGAAATAAACACGTTTTGGCAACTTTGGTCACCCCCATGTAACTTATAGGGCAGGAACAGCACACTTTTCAAAACGTGTTTTTCAGCCGGAAATAAACGCTTTTTCTCAGCCCTTGGAATCGCAGTGTAACTGCCTGGCTCAGAAGAGCACACTGAATCAGCCCTTAACCCCAGTGATCAGAAATTGTCAAAACGTGTTTTTCAGCAGAAATAAACACGTTTTGGCAACTTTGGTCACCCCCATGTAACTTATAGGGCAGGAACAGCACACTTTTCAAAACGTGTTTTTCAGCCCGAAATAAACGCGTTTTCTCAGCCCTTAGAATCGCAGTGTAACTGCCTGGCTCAGAAGAGCACACTGAGTCAGCCCTTAACCCCAGTGATCAGAAATTGTCAAAACGTGTTTTTCAGCAGAAATAAACACGTTTTGGCAACTTTGGTCACCCCCATGTAAGTTATAGTGCAGGAACAGCACAGTTTTCAAAACGTGTTTTTCAGCCCGAAATAAACGCTTTTTCTCAGCCCTTGGAATCGCAGTGTAACTGCCTGGCTCAGAAGAGCACACTGAGTCAGCCCTTAACCCCAGTGTGCAGAAATTGTCAAAACGTGTTTTTTAGCAGAAATAAACACGTTTTGGCAACTTTGGTCACCCCCATGTAACTTATAGGGCAGGAACAGCACACTTTTCAAAACGTGTTTTTCAGCCCGAAATAAACGCTTTTTCTCAGCCCTTGGAATCGCAGTGTAACTGCCTGGCTCAGAAGAGCACACTGAATCAGCCCTTAACCCCAGTGATCAGAAATTGTCAAAACGTGTTTTTCAGCAGAAATAAACACGTTTTGGCAACTTTGGTCACCCCCATGTAAGTTATAGGGCAGGAACAGCACAGTTTTCAAAACGTGTTTTTCAGCCCGAAATAAACGCTTTTTCTCAGCCCTTGGAATCGCAGTGTAACTGCCTGGCTCAGAAGAGCCCACTGAATCAGCCCTTAACCCCAGTGTGCAGAAATTGTCAAAACGTGTTTTTCAGCAGAAATAAACACGTTTTGGCAACTTTGGTCACCCCCATGTAAGTTATAGGGCAGGAACAGCACAGTTTTCAAAACGTGTTTTTCAGCCCGAAATAAACGCTTTTTCTCAGCCCTTGGAATCGCAGTGTAACTGCCTGGCTCAGAAGAGCACACTGAGTCAGCCCTTAACCCCAGTGTGCAGAAATTGTCAAAACGTGTTTTTCAGCAGAAATAAACACGTTTTGGCAACTTTGGTCACCCCCATGTAAGTTATAGTGCAGGAACAGCACAGTTTTCAAAACGTGTTTTTCAGCCCGAAATAAACGCTTTTTCTCAGCCCTTGGAATCGCAGTGTAACTGCCTGGCTCAGAAGAGCACACTGAGTCAGCCCTTAACCCCAGTGTGCAGAAATTGTCAAAACGTGTTTTTTAGCAGAAATAAACACGTTTTGGCAACTTTGGTCACCCCCATGTAACTTATAGGGCAGGAACAGCACACTTTTCAAAACGTGTTTTTCAGCCCGAAATAAACGCTTTTTCTCAGCCCTTGGAATCGCAGTGTAACTGCCTGGCTCAGAAGAGCACACTGAATCAGCCCTTAACCCCAGTGATCAGAAATTGTCAAAACGTGTTTTTCAGCAGAAATAAACACGTTTTGGCAACTTTGGTCACCCCCATGTAAGTTATAGGGCAGGAACAGCACAGTTTTCAAAACGTGTTTTTCAGCCCGAAATAAACGCTTTTTCTCAGCCCTTGGAATCGCAGTGTAACTGCCTGGCTCAGAAGAGCCCTCTGAATCAGCCCTTAACCCCAGTGTGCAGAAATTGTCAAAACGTGTTTTTCAGCAGAAATAAACACGTTTTGGCAACTTTGGTCACCCCCATGTAAGTTATAGGGCAGGAACAGCACAGTTTTCAAAACGTGTTTTTCAGCCCGAAATAAACGCTTTTTCTCAGCCCTTGGAATCGCAGTGTAACTGCCTGGCTCAGAAGAGCACACTGAGTCAGCCCTTAACCCCAGTGATCAGAAATTGTCAAAACGTGTTTTTCAGCAGAAATAAACACGTTTTGGCAACTTTGGTCACCCCCATGTAAGTTATAGGGCAGGAACAGCACAGTTTTCAAAACGTGTTTTTCAGGCCGAAATAAACGCTTTTTCTCAGCCCTTGGAATCGCAGTGTAACTGCCTGGCTCAGAAGAGCACACTGAGTCAGCCCTTAACCTCAGTGATCAGAAATTGTCAAAACGTGTTTTTCAGCAGAAATAAACACGTTTTGGCAACTTTGGTCACTCCCATGTAACTTATAGGGCAGGAACAGCACACTTTTCAAAACGTGTTTTTCAGCCCGAAATAAACGCGTTTTCTCAGCCCTTAGAATCGCAGTGTAACTGCCTGGCTCAGAAGAGCACACTGAGTCAGCCCTTAACCCCAGTGTGCAGAAATTGTCAAAACGTGTTTTTCAGCAGAAATAAACACGTTTTGGCAACTTTGGTCACCCCCATGTAAGTTATAGTGCAGGAACAGCACAGTTTTCAAAACGTGTTTTTCAGCCCGAAATAAACGCTTTTTCTCAACCCGTGGAATCGCAGTGTAACTGCCTGGCTCAGAAGAGCACACTGAGTCAGCCCTTAACCCCAGTGTGCAGAAATTGTCAAAACGTGTTTTTTAGCAGAAATAAACACGTTTTGGCAACTTTGGTCACCCCCATGTAACTTATAGGGCAGGAACAGCACACTTTTCAAAACGTGTTTTTCAGCCGGAAATAAACGCTTTTTCTCAGCCCTTGGAATCGCAGTGTAACTGCCTGGCTCAGAAGAGCACACTGAATCAGCCCTTAACCCCAGTGATCAGAAATTGTCAAAACGTGTTTTTCAGCAGAAATAAACACGTTTTGGCAACTTTGGTCACCCCCATGTAAGTTATAGGGCAGGAACAGCACAGTTTTCAAAACGTGTTTTTCAGCCCGAAATAAACGCTTTTTCTCAGCCCTTGGAATCGCAGTGTAACTGCCTGGCTCAGAAGAGCCCACTGAATCAGCCCTTAACCCCAGTGTGCAGAAATTGTCAAAACGTGTTTTTCAGCAGATATAAACACGTTTTGGCAACTTTGGTCACCCCCATGTAAGTTATAGGGCAGGAACAGCACAGTTTTCAAAACGTGTTTTTCAGCCCGAAATAAACGCTTTTTCTCAGCCCTTGGAATCGCAGTGTAACTGCCTGGCTCAGAAGAGCCCACTGAATCAGCCCTTAACCCCAGTGTGCAGAAATTGTCAAAACGTGTTTTTCAGCAGATATAAACACGTTTTGGCAACTTTGGTCACCCCCATGTAAGTTATAGGGCAGGAACAGCACAGTTTTCAAAACGTGTTTTTCAGCCCGAAATAAACGCTTTTTCTCAGCCCTTGGAATCGCAGTGTAACTGCCTGGCTCAGAAGAGCACACTGAGTCAGCCCTTAACCTCAGTGATCAGAAATTGTCAAAACGTGTTTTTCAGCAGAAATAAACACGTTTTGGCAACTTTGGTCACCCCCATTTAAGTTATAGGGCAGGAACAGCACACTTTTCAAAACGTGTTTTTCAGCCCGAAATAAACGCGTTTTCTCAGCCCTTGGAATCGCAGTGTAACTGCCTGGCTCAGAAGAGCACACTGAGTCAGCCCTTAACCCCAGTGATCAGAAATTGTCAAAACGTGTTTTTCAGCAGAAAGAAACACGTTTTGGCAACTTTGGTCACCCCCATGTAACTTATAGGGCAGGAACAGCACAGTTTTCAAAACGTGTTTTTCAGCCCGAAATAAACGCGTTTTCTCAGCCCTTAGAATCGCAGTGTAACTGCCTGGCTCAGAAGAGCACACTGAATCAGCCCTTAACCCCCGTGATAGAAAATTATCAAAACGTGTTTTTCAGCAGAAATAAACACGTTTTGGCAACTTTGGTCACCCCCATGTAAGTTATAGGTCAGGAACAGCACAGTTTTCAAAACGTGTTTTTCAGCCCGAATTAAACGCTTTTTCTCAACCCTTGGAATCACAGTGTAACTGCCTGGCTCAGAAGAGCACACTGAATCAGCCCTTAACCCCAGTGATCAGAAATTGTCAAAACGTGTTTTTCAGCAGAAATAAACACGTTTTGGCAACTTTGGTCACCCCCATGTAAGTTATAGGGCAGGAACAGCACAGTTTTCAAAACGTGTTTTTCAGCCCGAAATAAACGCTTTTTCTCAGCCCTTGGAATCGCAGTGTAACTGCCTGGCTCAGAAGAGCACACTGAGTCAGCCCTTAACCCCAGTGATCAGAAATTGTCAAAACGTGTTTTTCAGCAGAAATAAACACGTTTTG
This sequence comes from Atractosteus spatula, assembly GCF_055471065.1. Classification (NCBI taxonomy): domain Eukaryota; kingdom Metazoa; phylum Chordata; class Actinopteri; order Semionotiformes; family Lepisosteidae; genus Atractosteus; species Atractosteus spatula. The sequence continues at coordinate 2,650,600 of NC_142722.1, forward strand.
GCAACTTTGGTCACCCCCATGTAAGTTATAGGGCAGGAACAGCACAGTTTTCAAAACGTGTTTTTCAGCCCGAAATAAACGCTTTTTCTCAGCCCTTGGAATCGCAGTGTAACTGCCTGGCTCAGAAGAGCCCACTGAATCAGCCCTTAACCCCAGTGTGCAGAAATTGTCAAAACGTGTTTTTCAGCAGAAATAAACACGTTTTGGCAACTTTGGTCACCCCCATGTAAGTTATAGGGCAGGAACAGCACAGTTTTCAAAACGTGTTTTTCAGCCCGAAATAAACGCTTTTTCTCAGCCCTTGGAATCGCAGTGTAACTGCCTGGCTCAGAAGAGCACACTGAGTCAGCCCTTAACCTCAGTGATCAGAAATTGTCAAAACGTTTTTTTCAGCAGAAATAAACACGTTTTGGCAACTTTGGTCACCCCCATGTAACTTATAGGGCAGGAACAGCACACTTTTCAAAACGTGTTTTTCAGCCCGAAATAAACGCGTTTTCTCAGCCCTTAGAATCGCAGTGTAACTGCCTGGCTCAGAAGAGCACACTGAGTCAGCCCTTAACCCCAGTGTGCAGAAATTGTCAAAACGTGTTTTTCAGCAGAAATAAACACGTTTTGGCAACTTTGGTCACCCCCATGTAAGTTATAGTGCAGGAACAGCACAGTTTTCAAAACGTGTTTTTCAGCCCGAAATAAACGCTTTTTCTCAGCCCTTGGAATCGCAGTGTAACTGCCTGGCTCAGAAGAGCACACTGAGTCAGCCCTTAACCCCAGTGTGCAGAAATTGTCAAAACGTGTTTTTTAGCAGAAATAAACACGTTTTGGCAACTTTGGTCACCCCCATGTAACTTATAGGGCAGGAACAGCACACTTTTCAAAACGTGTTTTTCAGCCCGAAATAAACGCTTTTTCTCAGCCCTTGGAATCGCAGTGTAACTGCCTGGCTCAGAAGAGCACACTGAATCAGCCCTTAACCCCAGTGATCAGAAATTGTCAAAACGTGTTTTTCAGCAGAAATAAACACGTTTTGGCAACTTTGGTCACCCCCATGTAAGTTATAGGGCAGGAACAGCACAGTTTTCAAAACGTGTTTTTCAGCCCGAAATAAACGCTTTTTCTCAGCCCTTGGAATCGCAGTGTAACTGCCTGGCTCAGAAGAGCCCACTGAATCAGCCCTTAACCCCAGTGTGCAGAAATTGTCAAAACGTGTTTTTCAGCAGAAATAAACACGTTTTGGCAACTTTGGTCACCCCCATGTAAGTTATAGGGCAGGAACAGCACAGTTTTCAAAACGTGTTTTTCAGCCCGAAATAAACGCTTTTTCTCAGCCCTTGGAATCGCAGTGTAACTGCCTGGCTCAGAAGAGCACACTGAGTCAGCCCTTAACCCCAGTGATCAGAAATTGTCAAAACGTGTTTTTCAGCAGAAATAAACACGTTTTGGCAACTTTGGTCACCCCCATGTAAGTTATAGGGCAGGAACAGCACAGTTTTCAAAACGTGTTTTTCAGGCCGAAATAAACGCTTTTTCTCAGCCCTTGGAATCGCAGTGTAACTGCCTGGCTCAGAAGAGCACACTGAGTCAGCCCTTAACCTCAGTGATCAGAAATTGTCAAAACGTGTTTTTCAGCAGAAATAAACACGTTTTGGCAACTTTGGTCACTCCCATGTAACTTATAGGGCAGGAACAGCACACTTTTCAAAACGTGTTTTTCAGCCCGAAATAAACGCGTTTTCTCAGCCCTTAGAATCGCAGTGTAACTGCCTGGCTCAGAAGAGCACACTGAGTCAGCCCTTAACCCCAGTGTGCAGAAATTGTCAAAACGTGTTTTTCAGCAGAAATAAACACGTTTTGGCAACTTTGGTCACCCCCATGTAAGTTATAGTGCAGGAACAGCACAGTTTTCAAAACGTGTTTTTCAGCCCGAAATAAACGCTTTTTCTCAACCCTTGGAATCGCAGTGTAACTGCCTGGCTCAGAAGAGCACACTGAGTCAGCCCTTAACCCCAGTGTGCAGAAATTGTCAAAACGTGTTTTTTAGCAGAAATAAACACGTTTTGGCAACTTTGGTCACCCCCATGTAACTTATAGGGCAGGAACAGCACACTTTTCAAAACGTGTTTTTCAGCCCGAAATAAACGCTTTTTCTCAGCCCTTGGAATCGCAGTGTAACTGCCTGGCTCAGAAGAGCACACTGAATCAGCCCTTAACCCCAGTGATCAGAAATTGTCAAAACGTGTTTTTCAGCAGAAATAAACACGTTTTGGCAACTTTGGTCACCCCCATGTAAGTTATAGGGCAGGAACAGCACAGTTTTCAAAACGTGTTTTTCACCCCGAAATAAACGCTTTTTCTCAGCCCTTGGAATCGCAGTGTAACTGCCTGGCTCAGAAGAGCCCACTGAATCAGCCCTTAACCCCAGTGTGCAGAAATTGTCAAAACGTGTTTTTCAGCAGATATAAACACGTTTTGGCAACTTTGGTCACCCCCATGTAAGTTATAGGGCAGGAACAGCACAGTTTTCAAAACGTGTTTTTCAGCCCGAAATAAACGCTTTTTCTCAGCCCTTGGAATCGCAGTGTAACTGCCTGGCTCAGAAGAGCACACTGAGTCAGCCCTTAACCTCAGTGATCAGAAATTGTCAAAACGTGTTTTTCAGCAGAAATAAACACGTTTTGGCAACTTTGGTCACCCCCATTTAAGTTATAGGGCAGGAACAGCACACTTTTCAAAACGTGTTTTTCAGCCCGAAATAAACGCGTTTTCTCAGCCCTTGGAATCGCAGTGTAACTGCCTGGCTCAGAAGAGCACACTGAGTCAGCCCTTAACCCCAGTGATCAGAAATTGTCAAAACGTGTTTTTCAGCAGAAAGAAACACGTTTTGGCAACTTTGGTCACCCCCATGTAACTTATAGGGCAGGAACAGCACAGTTTTCAAAACGTGTTTTACAGCCCGAAATAAACGCGTTTTCTCAGCCCTTAGAATCGCAGTGTAACTGCCTGGCTCAGAAGAGCACACTGAATCAGCCCTTAACCCCCGTGATAGAAAATTATCAAAACGTGTTTTTCAGCAGAAATAAACACGTTTTGGCAACTTTGGTCACCCCCATGTAAGTTATAGGTCAGGAACAGCACAGTTTTCAAAACGTGTTTTTCAGCCCGAATTAAACGCTTTTTCTCAACCCTTGGAATCACAGTGTAACTGCCTGGCTCAGAAGAGCACACTGAATCAGCCCTTAACCCCAGTGATCAGAAATTGTCAAAACGTGTTTTTCAGCAGAAATAAACACGTTTTGGCAACTTTGGTCACCCCCATGTAAGTTATAGGGCAGGAACAGCACAGTTTTCAAAACGTGTTTTTCAGCCCGAAATAAACGCTTTTTCTCAGCCCTTGGAATCGCAGTGTAACTGCCTGGCTCAGAAGAGCACACTGAGTCAGCCCTTAACCCCAGTGATCAGAAATTGTCAAAACGTGTTTTTCAGCAGAAATAAACACGTTTTGGCAACTTTGGTCACCCCCATGTAAGTTATAGGGCAGGAACAGCACACTTTTCAAAACGTGTTTTTTGAGGCCGAAATAAACGCTTTTTCTCAGCCCTTGGAATCGCAGTGTAACTGCCTGGCTCAGAAGAGCACACTGAGTCAGCCCTTAACCTCAGTGATCAGAAATTGTCAAAACGTGTTTTTCAGCAGAAATAAACACGTTTTGGCAACTTTGGTCACCCCCATGTAACTTATAGGGCAGGAACAGCACACTTTTCAAAACGTGTTTTTCAGCCCGAAATAAACGCGTTTTCTCAGCCCTTAGAATCGCAGTGTAACTGCCTGGCTCAGAAGAGCACACTGAGTCAGCCCTTAACCCCAGTGTGCAGAAATTGTCAAAACGTGTTTTTTAGCAGAAATAAACACGTTTTGGCAACTTTGGTCACCCCCATGTAACTTATAGGGCAGGAACAGCACAGTTTTCAAAACGTGTTTTTCAGCCCGAAATAAACGCTTTTTCTCAGCCCTTGGAATCGCAGTGTAACTGCCTGGCTCAGAAGAGCCCACTGAATCAGCCCTTAACCCCAGTGTGCAGAAATTGTCAAAACGTGTTTTTCAGCAGAAATAAACACGTTTTGGCAACTTTGGTCACCCCCATGTAAGTTATAGGGCAGGAACAGCACAGTTTTCAAAACGTGTTTTTCAGCCCGAAATAAACGCTTTTTCTCAGCCCTTGGAATCGCAGTGTAACTGCCTGGCTCAGAAGAGCACACTGAGTCAGCCCTTAACCTCAGTGATCAGAAATTGTCAAAACGTGTTTTTCAGCAGAAATAAACACGTTTTGGCAACTTTGGTCACCCCCATTTAAGTTATAGGGCAGGAACAGCACACTTTTCAAAACGTGTTTTTCAGCCCGAAATAAACGCGTTTTCTCAGCCCTTGGAATCGCAGTGTAACTGCCTGCCTCAGAAGAGCACACTGAGTCAGCCCTTAACCCCAGTGTGCAGAAATTGTCAAAACGTGTTTTTCAGCAGAAATAAACACGTTTTGGCAACTTTGGTCACCACCATGTAACTTATAGGGCAGGAACAGCACACTTTTCAAAACGTGTTTTTCAGCCCGAAATAAACGCTTTTTCTCAGCCCTTGGAATCGCAGTGTAACTGCCTGGCTCAGAAGAGCACACTGAGTCAGCCCTTAACCCCAGTGATCAGAAATTGTCAAAACGTGTTTTTCAGCAGAAAGAAACACGTTTTGGCAACTTTGGTCACCCCCATGTAACTTATAGGGCAGGAACAGCACAGTTTTCAAAACGTGTTTTTCAGCCCGAAATAAACGCGTTTTCTCAGCCCTTAGAATCGCAGTGTAACTGCCTGGCTCAGAAGACCACACTGAATCAGCCCTTAACCCCCGTGATAGAAAATTATCAAAACGTGTTTTTCAGCAGAAATAAACACGTTTTGGCAACTTTGGTCACCCCCATGTAAGTTATAGGTCAGGAACAGCACAGTTTTCAAAACGTGTTTTTCAGCCCGAATTAAACGCTTTTTCTCAACCCTTGGAATCGCAGTGTAACTGCCTGGCTCAGAAGAGCACACTGAATCAGCCCTTAACCCCAGTGATCAGAAATTGTCAAAACGTGTTTTTCAGCCGAAATAAACACGTTTTGGCAACTTTGGTCACCCCCATGTAAGTTATAGGGCAGGAACAGCACAATTTTCAAAACGTGTTTTTCAGCCCGAAATAAACGCGTTTTCTCAGCCCTTGGAATCGCAGTGTAACTGCCTGGCTCAGAAGAGCACACTGAGTCAGCCCTTAACCTCAGTGATCAGAAATTGTCAAAACGTGTTTTTCAGCAGAAATAAACACGTTTTGGCAACTTTGGTCACCCCCATGTAACTTATAGGCAGGAACAGCACACTTTTCAAAACGTGTTTTTCAGCCCGAAATAAACGCGTTTTCTCAGCCCTTAGAATCGCAGTGTAACTGCCTGGCTCAGAAGAGCACACTGAGTCAGCCCTTAGCCCCAGTGTGCAGAAATTGTCAAAACGTGTTTTTCAGCAGAAATAAACACGTTTTGGCAACTTTGGTCACCCCCATGTAAGTTATAGTGCAGGAACAGCACAGTTTTCAAAACGTGTTTTTCAGCCCGAAATAAACGCTTTTTCTCAACCCTTGGAATCGCAGTGTAACTGCCTGGCTCAGAAGAGCACACTGAGTCAGCCCTTAACCCCAGTGTGCAGAAATTGTCAAAACGTGTTTTTTAGCAGAAATAAACACGTTTTGGCAACTTTGGTCACCCCCATGTAACTTATAGGGCAGGAACAGCACACTTTTCAAAACGTGTTTTTCAGCCCGAAATAAACGCTTTTTCTCAGCCCTTGGAATCGCAGTGTAACTGCCTGGCTCAGAAGAGCACACTGAATCAGCCCTTAACCCCAGTGATCAGAAATTGTCAAAACGTGTTTTTCAGCAGAAATAAACACGTTTTGGCAACTTTGGTCACCCCCATGTAAGTTATAGGGCAGGAACAGCACAGTTTTCAAAACGTGTTTTTCAGCCCGAAATAAACGCTTTTTCTCAGCCCTTGGAATCGCAGTGTAACTGCCTGGCTCAGAAGAGCCCACTGAATCAGCCCTTAACCCCAGTGTGCAGAAATTGTCAAAACGTGTTTTTCAGTAGATATAAACACGTTTTGGCAACTTTGGTCACCCCCATGTAAGTTATAGGGCAGGAACAGCACAGTTTTCAAAACGTGTTTTTCAGCCCGAAATAAACGCTTTTTCTCAGCCCTTGGAATCGCAGTGTAACTGCCTGGCTCAGAAGAGCACACTGAGTCAGCCCTTAACCTCAGTGATCAGAAATTGTCAAAACGTGTTTTTCAGCAGAAATAAACACGTTTTGGCAACTTTGGTCACCCCCATTTAAGTTATAGGGCAGGAACAGCACACTTTTCAAAACGTGTTTTTCAGCCCGAAATAAACGCGTTTTCTCAGCCCTTGGAATCGCAGTGTAACTGCCTGGCTCAGAAGAGCACACTGAGTCAGCCCTTAACCCCAGTGATCAGAAATTGTCAAAACGTGTTTTTCAGCAGAAAGAAACACGTTTTGGCAACTTTGGTCACCCCCATGTAACTTATAGGGCAGGAACAGCACAGTTTTCAAAACGTGTTTTTCAGCCCGAAATAAACGCGTTTTCTCAGCCCTTAGAATCGCAGTGTAACTGCCTGGCTCAGAAGAGCACACTGAATCAGCCCTTAACCCCCGTGATAGAAAATTATCAAAACGTGTTTTTCAGCAGAAATAAACACGTTTTGGCAACTTTGGTCACCCCCATGTAAGTTATAGGTCAGGAACAGCACAGTTTTCAAAACGTGTTTTTCAGCCCGAATTAAACGCTTTTTCTCAACCCTTGGAATCACAGTGTAACTGCCTGGCTCAGAAGAGCACACTGAATCAGCCCTTAACCCCAGTGATCAGAAATTGTCAAAACGTGTTTTTCAGCAGAAATAAACACGTTTTGGCAACTTTGGTCACCCCCATGTAAGTTATAGGGCAGGAACAGCACAGTTTTCAAAACGTGTTTTTCAGCCCGAAATAAACGCTTTTTCTCAGCCCTTGGAATCGCAGTGTAACTGCCTGGCTCAGAAGAGCACACTGAGTCAGCCCTTAACCCCAGTGATCAGAAATTGTCAAAACGTGTTTTTCAGCAGAAATAAACACGTTTTGGCAACTTTGGTCACCCCCATGTAAGTTATAGGGCAGGAACAGCACACTTTTCAAAACGTGTTTTTTGAGGCCGAAATAAACGCTTTTTCTCAGCCCTTGGAATCGCAGTGTAACTGCCTGGCTCAGAAGAGCACACTGAGTCAGCCCTTAACCTCAGTGATCAGAAATTGTCAAAACGTGTTTTTCAGCAGAAATAAACACGTTTTGGCAACTTTGGTCACCCCCATGTAACTTATAGGGCAGGAACAGCACACTTTTCAAAACGTGTTTTTCAGCCCGAAATAAACGCGTTTTCTCAGCCCTTAGAATCGCAGTGTAACTGCCTGGCTCAGAAGAGCACACTGAGTCAGCCCTTAACCCCAGTGTGCAGAAATTGTCAAAACGTGTTTTTTAGCAGAAATAAACACGTTTTGGCAACTTTGGTCACCCCCATGTAACTTATAGGGCAGGAACAGCACAGTTTTCAAAACGTGTTTTTCAGCCCGAAATAAACGCTTTTTCTCAGCCCTTGGAATCGCAGTGTAACTGCCTGGCTCAGAAGAGCCCACTGAATCAGCCCTTAACCCCAGTGTGCAGAAATTGTCAAAACGTGTTTTTCAGCAGAAATAAACACGTTTTGGCAACTTTGGTCACCCCCATGTAAGTTATAGGGCAGGAACAGCACAGTTTTCAAAACGTGTTTTTCAGCCCGAAATAAACGCTTTTTCTCAGCCCTTGGAATCGCAGTGTAACTGCCTGGCTCAGAAGAGCACACTGAGTCAGCCCTTAACCTCAGTGATCAGAAATTGTCAAAACGTGTTTTTCAGCAGAAATAAACACGTTTTGGCAACTTTGGTCACCCCCATTTAAGTTATAGGGCAGGAACAGCACACTTTTCAAAACGTGTTTTTCAGCCCGAAATAAACGCGTTTTCTCAGCCCTTGGAATCGCAGTGTAACTGCCTGCCTCAGAAGAGCACACTGAGTCAGCCCTTAACCCCAGTGTGCAGAAATTGTCAAAACGTGTTTTTCAGCAGAAATAAACACGTTTTGGCAACTTTGGTCACCACCATGTAACTTATAGGGCAGGAACAGCACACTTTTCAAAACGTGTTTTTCAGCCCGAAATAAACGCTTTTTCTCAGCCCTTGGAATCGCAGTGTAACTGCCTGGCTCAGAAGAGCACACTGAGTCAGCCCTTAACCCCAGTGATCAGAAATTGTCAAAACGTGTTTTTCAGCAGAAAGAAACACGTTTTGGCAACTTTGGTCACCCCCATGTAACTTATAGGGCAGGAACAGCACAGTTTTCAAAACGTGTTTTTCAGCCCGAAATAAACGCGTTTTCTCAGCCCTTAGAATCGCAGTGTAACTGCCTGGCTCAGAAGACCACACTGAATCAGCCCTTAACCCCCGTGATAGAAAATTATCAAAACGTGTTTTTCAGCAGAAATAAACACGTTTTGGCAACTTTGGTCACCCCCATGTAAGTTATAGGTCAGGAACAGCACAGTTTTCAAAACGTGTTTTTCAGCCCGAATTAAACGCTTTTTCTCAACCCTTGGAATCGCAGTGTAACTGCCTGGCTCAGAAGAGCACACTGAATCAGCCCTTAACCCCAGTGATCAGAAATTGTCAAAACGTGTTTTTCAGCCGAAATAAACACGTTTTGGCAACTTTGGTCACCCCCATGTAAGTTATAGGGCAGGAACAGCACAATTTTCAAAACGTGTTTTTCAGCCCGAAATAAACGCGTTTTCTCAGCCCTTGGAATCGCAGTGTAACTGCCTGGCTCAGAAGAGCACACTGAGTCAGCCCTTAACCTCAGTGATCAGAAATTGTCAAAACGTGTTTTTCAGCAGAAATAAACACGTTTTGGCAACTTTGGTCACCCCCATGTAACTTATAGGCAGGAACAGCACACTTTTCAAAACGTGTTTTTCAGCCCGAAATAAACGCGTTTTCTCAGCCTTTAGAATCGCAGTGTAACTGCCTGGCTCAGAAGAGCACACTGAGTCAGCCCTTAGCCCCAGTGTGCAGAAATTGTCAAAACGTGTTTTTCAGCAGAAATAAACACGTTTTGGCAACTTTGGTCACCACCATGTAACTTATAGGGCAGGAACAGCACAGTTTTCAAAACGTGTTTTTCAGCCCGAAATAAACGCTTTTTCTCAGCCCTTGGAATCGCAGTGTAACTGCCTGGCTCAGAAGAGCACACTGAGTCAGCCCTTAACCCCAGTGATCAGAAATTGTCAAAACGTGTTTTTCAGCAGAAATAAACACGTTTTGGCAACTTTGGTCACCCCCATGTAAGTTATAGGGCAGGAACAGCACAGTTTTCAAAACGTGTTTTTCAGGCCGAAATAAACGCTTTTTCTCAGCCCTTGGAATCGCAGTGTAACTGCCTGGCTCAGAAGAGCACACTGAGTCAGCCCTTAACCTCAGTGATCAGAAATTGTCAAAACGTTTTTTTCAGCAGAAATAAACACGTTTTGGCAACTTTGGTCACCCCCATGTAACTTATAGGGCAGGAACAGCACACTTTTCAAAACGTGTTTTTCAGCCCGAAATAAACGCGTTTTCTCAGCCCTTAGAATCGCAGTGTAACTGCCTGGCTCAGAAGAGCACACTGAGTCAGCCCTTAACCCCAGTGTGCAGAAATTGTCAAAACGTGTTTTTCAGCAGAAATAAACACGTTTTGGCAACTTTGGTCACCCCCATGTAAGTTATAGGGCAGGAACAGCACACTTTTCAAAACGTGTTTTTCAGCCCGAAATAAACGCTTTTTCTCAGCCCTTGGAATCGCAGTGTAACTGCCTGGCTCAGAAGAGCACACTGAATCAGCCCTTAACCCCAGTGATCAGAAATTGTCAAAACGTGTTTCTCAGCAGAAATAAACACGTTTTGGCAACTTTGGTCACCCCCATGTAAGTTATAGGGCAGGAACAGCACAGTTTTCAAAACGTGTTTTTCAGCCCGAAATAAACGCTTTTTCTCAGCCCTTGGAATCGCAGTGTAACTGCCTGGCTCAGAAGAGCCCACTGAATCAGCCCTTAACCCCAGTGTGCAGAAATTGTCAAAACGTGTTTTTCAGCAGAAATAAACACGTTTTGGCAACTTTGGTCACCCCCATGTAAGTTATAGGGCAGGAACAGCACAGTTTTCAAAACGTGTTTTTCAGCCCGAAATAAACGCTTTTTCTCAGCCCTTGGAATCGCAGTGTAACTGCCTGGTTCAGAAGAGCACACTGAGTCAGCCCTTAACCCCAGTGATCAGAAATTGTCAAAACGTGTTTTTCAGCAGAAATAAACACGTTTTGGCAACTTTGGTCACCCCCATGTAAGTTATAGGGCAGGAACAGCACAGTTTTCAAAACGTGTTTTTCAGCCCGAAATAAACGCTTTTTCTCAGCCCTTGGAATCGCAGTGTAACTGCCTGGTTCAGAAGAGCACACTGAATCAGCCCTTAACCCCAGTGTGCAGAAATTGTCAAAACGTGTTTTTCAGCAGAAATAAACACGTTTTGGCAACTTTGGTCACCCCCATGTAAGTTATAGGGCAGGAACAGCACAGTTTTCAAAACGTGTTTTTCAGCCCGAAATAAACGCTTTTTCTCAGCCCTTGGAATCGCAGTGTAACTGCCTGGCTCAGAAGAGCACACTGAGTCAGCCCTTAACCTCAGTGATCAGAAATTGTCAAAACGTGTTTTTCAGCAGAAATAAACACGTTTTGGCAACTTTGGTCACCCCCATTTAAGTTATAGGGCAGGAACAGCACACTTTTCAAAACGTGTTTTTCAGCCCGAAATAAACGCGTTTTCTCAGCCCTTGGAATCGCAGTGTAACTGCCTGCCTCAGAAGAGCACACTGAGTCAGCCCTTAACCCCAGTGTGCAGAAATTGTCAAAACGTGTTTTTCAGCAGAAATAAACACGTTTTGGCAACTTTGGTCACCACCATGTAACTTATAGGGCAGGAACAGCACACTTTTCAAAACGTGTTTTTCAGCCCGAAATAAACGCTTTTTCTCAGCCCTTGGAATCGCAGTGTAACTGCCTGGCTCAGAAGAGCACACTGAGTCAGCCCTTAACCTCAGTGATCAGAAATTGTCAAAACGTGTTTTTCAGCAGAAATAAACACGTTTTGGCAACTTTGGTCACCCCCATTTAAGTTATAGGGCAGGAACAGCACACTTTTCAAAACGTGTTTTTCAGCCCGAAATAAACGCGTTTTCTCAGCCCTTGGAATCGCAGTGTAACTGCCTGCCTCAGAAGAGCACACTGAGTCAGCCCTTAACCCCAGTGTGCAGAAATTGTCAAAACGTGTTTTTCAGCAGAAATAAACACGTTTTGGCAACTTTGGTCACCACCATGTAACTTATAGGGCAGGAACAGCACACTTTTCAAAACGTGTTTTTCAGCCCGAAATAAACGCTTTTTCTCAGCCCTTGGAATCGCAGTGTAACTGCCTGGCTCAGAAGAGCACACTGAGTCAGCCCTTAACCCCAGTGATCAGAAATTGTCAAAACGTGTTTTTCAGCAGAAAGAAACACGTTTTGGCAACTTTGGTCATCCCCATGTAACTTATAGGGCAGGAACAGCACAGTTTTCAAAACGTGTTTTTCAGCCCGAAATAAACGCGTTTTCTCAGCCCTTAGAATCGCAGTGTAACTGCCTGGCTCAGAAGACCACACTGAATCAGCCCTTAACCCCCGTGATAGAAAATTATCAAAACGTGTTTTTCAGCAGAAATAAACACGTTTTGGCAACTTTGGTCACCCCCATGTAAGTTATAGGTCAGGAACAGCACAGTTTTCAAAACGTGTTTTTCAGCCCGAATTAAACGCTTTTTCTCAACCCTTGGAATCGCAGTGTAACTGCCTGGCTCAGAAGAGCACACTGAATCAGCCCTTAACCCCAGTGATCAGAAATTGTCAAAACGTGTTTTTCAGCCGAAATAAACACGTTTTGGCAACTTTGGTCACCCCCATGTAAGTTATAGGGCAGGAACAGCACAATTTTCAAAACGTGTTTTTCAGCCCGAAATAAACGCGTTTTCTCAGCCCTTGGAATCGCAGTGTAACTGCCTGGCTCAGAAGAGCACACTGAGTCAGCCCTTAACCTCAGTGATCAGAAATTGTCAAAACGTGTTTTTCAGCAGAAATAAACACGTTTTGGCAACTTTGGTCACCCCCATGTAACTTATAGGCAGGAACAGCACACTTTTCAAAACGTGTTTTTCAGCCCGAAATAAACGCGTTTTCTCAGCCCTTAGAATCGCAGTGTAACTGCCTGGCTCAGAAGAGCACACTGAGTCAGCCCTTAGCCCCAGTGTGCAGAAATTGTCAAAACGTGTTTTTCAGCAGAAATAAACACGTTTTGGCAACTTTGGTCACCACCATGTAACTTATAGGGCAGGAACAGCACAGTTTTCAAAACGTGTTTTTCAGCCCGAAATAAACGCTTTTTCTCAGCCCTTGGAATCGCAGTGTAACTGCCTGGCTCAGAAGAGCACACTGAGTCAGCCCTTAACCCCAGTGATCAGAAATTGTCAAAACGTGTTTTTCAGCAGAAATAAACACGTTTTGGCAACTTTGGTCACCCCCATGTAAGTTATAGGGCAGGAACAGCACAGTTTTCAAAACGTGTTTTTCAGGCCGAAATAAACGCTTTTTCTCAGCCCTTGGAATCGCAGTGTAACTGCCTGGCTCAGAAGAGCACACTGAGTCAGCCCTTAACCTCAGTGATCAGAAATTGTCAAAACGTTTTTTTCAGCAGAAATAAACACGTTTTGGCAACTTTGGTCACCCCCATGTAACTTATAGGGCAGGAACAGCACACTTTTCAAAACGTGTTTTTCAGCCCGAAATAAACGCGTTTTCTCAGCCCTTAGAATCGCAGTGTAACTGCCTGGCTCAGAAGAGCACACTGAGTCAGCCCTTAACCCCAGTGTGCAGAAATTGTCAAAACGTGTTTTTCAGCAGAAATAAACACGTTTTGGCAACTTTGGTCACCCCCATGTAAGTTATAGGGCAGGAACAGCACACTTTTCAAAACGTGTTTTTCAGCCCGAAATAAACGCTTTTTCTCAGCCCTTGGAATCGCAGTGTAACTGCCTGGCTCAGAAGAGCACACTGAATCAGCCCTTAACCCCAGTGATCAGAAATTGTCAAAACGTGTTTCTCAGCAGAAATAAACACGTTTTGGCAACTTTGGTCACCCCCATGTAAGTTATAGGGCAGGAACAGCACAGTTTTCAAAACGTGTTTTTCAGCCCGAAATAAACGCTTTTTCTCAGCCCTTGGAATCGCAGTGTAACTGCCTGGCTCAGAAGAGCCCACTGAATCAGCCCTTAACCCCAGTGTGCAGAAATTGTCAAAACGTGTTTTTCAGCAGAAATAAACACGTTTTGGCAACTTTGGTCACCCCCATGTAAGTTATAGGGCAGGAACAGCACAGTTTTCAAAACGTGTTTTTCAGCCCGAAATAAACGCTTTTTCTCAGCCCTTGGAATCGCAGTGTAACTGCCTGGTTCAGAAGAGCACACTGAGTCAGCCCTTAACCCCAGTGATCAGAAATTGTCAAAACGTGTTTTTCAGCAGAAATAAACACGTTTTGGCAACTTTGGTCACCCCCATGTAAGTTATAGGGCAGGAACAGCACAGTTTTCAAAACGTGTTTTTCAGGACGAAATAAACGCTTTTTCTCAGCCCTTAGAATCGCAGTGTAACTGCCTGGCTCAGAAGAGCACACTGAGTCAGCCCTTAACCCCAGTGATCAGAAATTGTCAAAACGTGTTTTTCAGCAGAAATAAACACGTTTTGGCAACTTTGGTCACCCCCATGTAACTTATAGTGCAGGAACAGCACAGTTTTCAAAACGTGTTTTTCAGCCCGAAATAAACGCGTTTTCTCAGCCCTTAGAATCGCAGTGTAACAGCCTGGCTCAGAAGAGCACACTGAATCAGCCCTTAACCCCCGTGATAGGAAATTGTCAAAACGTGTTTTTCAGCAGAAATAAACACGTTTTGGCAACTTTGGTCACCCCCATGTAAGTTATAGGTCAGGAACAGCACAGTTTTCAAAACGTGTTTTTCAGCCCGAATTAAACGCTTTTTCTCAACCCTTGGAATCACAGTGTAACTGCCTGGCTCAGAAGAGCACACTGAATCAGCCCTTAACCCCAGTGATCAGAAATTGTCAAAACGTGTTTTTCAGCAGAAATAAACACGTTTTGGCAACTTTGGTCACCCCCATGTAAGTTATAGGGCAGGAACAGCACAGTTTTCAAAACGTGTTTTTCAGCCCGAAATAAACGCTTTTTCTCAGCCCTTGGAATCGCAGTGTAACTGCCTGGCTCAGAAGAGCACACTGAGTCAGCCCTTAACCCCAGTGATCAGAAATTGTCAAAACGTGTTTTTCAGCAGAAATAAACACGTTTTGGCAACTTTGGTCACCCCCATGTAAGTTATAGGGCAGGAACAGCACAGTTTTCAAAACGTGTTTTTCAGGCCGAAATAAACGCTTTTTCTCAGCCCTTGGAATCGCAGTGTAACTGCCTGGCTCAGAAGAGCACACTGAGTCAGCCCTTAACCTCAGTGATCAGAAATTGTCAAAACGTGTTTTTCAGCAGAAATAAACACGTTTTGGCAACTTTGGTCACCCCCATGTAACTTATAGGGCAGGAACAGCACACTTTTCAAAACGTGTTTTTCAGCCCGAAATAAACGCTTTTTCTCAGCCCTTGGAATCGCAGTGTAACTGCCTGGCTCAGAAGAGCACACTGAATCAGCCCTTAACCCCAGTGATCAGAAATTGTCAAAACGTGTTTCTCAGCAGAAATAAACACGTTTTGGCAACTTTGGTCACCCCCATGTAAGTTATAGGGCAGGAACAGCACAGTTTTCAAAACGTGTTTTTCAGCCCGAAATAAACGCTTTTTCTCAGCCCTTGGAATCGCAGTGTAACTGCCTGGCTCAGAAGAGCACACTGAGTCGGCCCTTAACCCCAGTGATCAGAAATTGTCAAAACGTGTTTTTCAGCAGAAATAAACACGTTTTGGCAACTTTGGTCACCCCCATGTAACTTATAGGGCAGGAACAGCACAGTTTTCAAAACGTGTTTTTCAGCCCGAAATAAACGCGTTTTCTCAGCCCTTAGAATCGCAGTGTAACAGCCTGGCTCAGAAGAGCACACTGAATCAGCCCTTAACCCCCGTGATAGGAAATTGTCAAAACGTGTTTTTCAGCAGAAATAAACACGTTTTGGCAACTTTGGTCACCCCCATGTAAGTTATAGGTCAGGAACAGCACAGTTTTCAAAACGTGTTTTTCAGCCCGAATTAAACGCTTTTTCTCAACCCTTGGAATCACAGTGTAACTGCCTGGCTCAGAAGAGCACACTGAATCAGCCCTTAACCCCAGTGATCAGAAATTGTCAAAACGTGTTTTTCAGCAGAAATAAACACGTTTTGGCAACTTTGGTCACCCCCATGTAAGTTATAGGGCAGGAACAGCACAGTTTTCAAAACGTGTTTTTCAGCCCGAAATAAACGCTTTTTCTCAGCCCTTGGAATCGCAGTGTAACTGCCTGGCTCAGAAGAGCACACTGAGTCAGCCCTTAACCCCAGTGATCAGAAATTGTCAAAACGTGTTTTTCAGCAGAAATAAACACGTTTTGGCAACTTTGGTCACCCCCATGTAAGTTATAGGGCAGGAACAGCACAGTTTTCAAAACGTGTTTTTCAGGCCGAAATAAACGCTTTTTCTCAGCCCTTGGAATCGCAGTGTAACTGCCTGGCTCAGAAGAGCACACTGAGTCAGCCCTTAACCTCAGTGATCAGAAATTGTCAAAACGTGTTTTTCAGCAGAAATAAACACGTTTTGGCAACTTTGGTCACCCCCATGTAACTTATAGGGCAGGAACAGCACACTTTTCAAAACGTGTTTTTCAGCCCGAAATAAACGCGTTTTCTCAGCCCTTAGAATCGCAGTGTAACTGCCTGGCTCAGAAGAGCACACTGAGTCAGCCCTTAACCCCAGTGTGCAGAAATTGTCAAAACGTGTTTTTCAGCAGAAATAAACACGTTTTGGCAACTTTGGTCACCCCCATGTAAGTTATAGTGCAGGAACAGCACAGTTTTCAAAACGTATTTTTCAGCCCGAAATAAACGCTTTTTCTCAGCCCTTGGAATCGCAGTGTAACTGCCTGGCTCAGAAGAGCACACTGAGTCAGCCCTTAACCCCAGTGTGCAGAAATTGTCAAAACGTGTTTTTTAGCAGAAATAAACACGTTTTGGCAACTTTGGTCACCCCCATGTAACTTATAGGGCAGGAACAGCACACTTTTCAAAACGTGTTTTTCAGCCCGAAATAAACGCTTTTTCTCAGCCCTTGGAATCGCAGTGTAACTGCCTGGCTCAGAAGAGCACACTGAATCAGCCCTTAACCCCAGTGATCAGAAATTGTCAAAACGTGTTTTTCAGCAGAAATAAACACGTTTTGGCAACTTTGGTCACCCCCATGTAAGTTATAGGGCAGGAACAGCACAGTTTTCAAAACGTGTTTTTCAGCCCGAAATAAACGCTTTTTCTCAGCCCTTGGAATCGCAGTGTAACTGCCTGGCTCAGAAGAGCCCACTGAATCAGCCCTTAACCCCAGTGTGCAGAAATTGTCAAAACGTGTTTTTCAGCAGAAATAAACACGTTTTGGCAACTTTGGTCACCCCCATGTAAGCTATAGGGCAGGAACAGCACAGTTTTCAAAACGTGTTTTTCAGCCCGAAATAAACACTTTTTCTCAGCCCTTGGAATCGCAGTGTAACTGCCTGGCTCAGAAGAGCACACTGAGTCAGCCCTTAACCTCAGTGATCAGAAATTGTCAAAACGTGTTTTTCAGCAGAAATAAACACGTTTTGGCAACTTTGGTCACCCCCATTTAAGTTATAGGGCAGGAACAGCACACTTTTCAAAACGTGTTTTTCAGCCCGAAATAAACGCGTTTTCTCAGCCCTTGGAATCGCAGTGTAACTGCCTGCCTCAGAAGAGCACACTGAGTCAGCCCTTAACCCCAGTGTGCAGAAATTGTCAAAACGTGTTTTTCAGCAGAAATAAACACGTTTTGGCAACTTTGGTCACCACCATGTAACTTATAGGGCAGGAACAGCACACTTTTCAAAACGTGTTTTTCAGCCCGAAATAAACGCTTTTTCTCAGCCCTTGGAATCGCAGTGTAACTGCCTGGCTCAGAAGAGCACTGAGTCAGCCCTTAACCCCAGAGATCAGAAATTGTCAAAACGTGTTTTTCAGCAGAAAGAAACACGTTTTGGCAACTTTGGTCACCCCCATGTAACTTATAGGGCAGGAACAGCACAGTTTTCAAAACGTGTTTTTCAGCCCGAAATAAACGCGTTTTCTCAGCCCTTAGAATCGCAGTGTAACTGCCTGGCTCAGAAGAGCACACTGAATCAGCCCTTAACCCCCGTGATAGAAAATTATCAAAACGTGTTTTTCAGCAGAAATAAACACGTTTTGGCAACTTTGGTCACCCCCATGTAAGTTATAGGTCAGGAACAGCACAGTTTTCAAAACGTGTTTTTCAGCCCGAATTAAACGCTTTTTCTCAACCCTTGGAATCGCAGTGTAACTGCCTGGCTCAGAAGAGCACACTGAATCAGCCCTTAACCCCAGTGATCAGAAATTGTCAAAACGTGTTTTTCAGCCGAAATAAACACGTTTTGGCAACTTTGGTCACCCCCATGTAACTTATAGGCAGGAACAGCACACTTTTCAAAACGTGTTTTTCAGCCCGAAATAAACGCGTTTTCTCAGCCCTTAGAATCGCAGTGTAACTGCCTGGCTCAGAAGAGCACACTGAGTCAGCCCTTAGCCCCAGTGTGCAGAAATTGTCAAAACGTGTTTTTCAGCAGAAATAAACACGTTTTGGCAACTTTGGTCACCACCATGTAACTTATAGGGCAGGAACAGCACAGTTTTCAAAACGTGTTTTTCAGCCCGAAATAAACGCTTTTTCTCAGCCCTTGGAATCGCAGTGTAACTGCCTGGCTCAGAAGAGCACACTGAGTCAGCCCTTAACCCCAGTGATCAGAAATTGTCAAAACGTGTTTTTCAGCAGAAATAAACACGTTTTGGCAACTTTGGTCACCCCCATGTAAGTTATAGGGCAGGAACAGCACAGTTTTCAAAACGTGTTTTTCAGGCCGAAATAAACGCTTTTTCTCAGCCCTTGGAATCGCAGTGTAACTGCCTGGCTCAGAAGAGCACACTGAGTCAGCCCTTAACCTCAGTGATCAGAAATTGTCAAAACGTTTTTTTCAGCAGAAATAAACACGTTTTGGCAACTTTGGTCACCCCCATGTAACTTATAGGGCAGGAACAGCACACTTTTCAAAACGTGTTTTTCAGCCCGAAATAAACGCGTTTTCTCAGCCCTTAGAATCGCAGTGTAACTGCCTGGCTCAGAAGAGCACACTGAGTCAGCCCTTAACCCCAGTGTGCAGAAATTGTCAAAACGTGTTTTTCAGCAGAAATAAACACGTTTTGGCAACTTTGGTCACCCCCATGTAAGTTATAGTGCAGGAACAGCACAGTTTTCAAAACGTGTTTTTCAGCCCGAAATAAACGCTTTTTCTCAGCCCTTGGAATCGCAGTGTAACTGCCTGGCTCAGAAGAGCACACTGAGTCAGCCCTTAACCCCAGTGTGCAGAAATTGTCAAAACGTGTTTTTTAGCAGAAATAAACACGTTTTGGCAACTTTGGTCACCCCCATGTAACTTATAGGGCAGGAACAGCACAGTTTTCAAAACGTGTTTTTCAGCCCGAAATAAACGCGTTTTCTCAGCCCTTGGAATCGCAGTGTAACTGCCTGCCTCAGAAGAGCACACTGAGTCAGCCCTTAACCCCAGTGTGCAGAAATTGTCAAAACGTGTTTTTCAGCAGAAATAAACACGTTTTGGCAACTTTGGTCACCACCATGTAACTTATAGGGCAGGAACAGCACAGTTTTCAAAACGTGTTTTTCAGCCCGAAATAAACGCGTTTTCTCAGCCCTTAGAATCGCAGTGTAACTGCCTGGCTCAGAAGAGCACACTGAATCAGCCCTTAACCCCCGTGATAGAAAATTATCAAAACGTGTTTTTCAGCAGAAATAAACACGTTTTGGCAACTTTGGTCACCCCCATGTAAGTTATAGGTCAGGAACAGCACAGTTTTCAAAACGTGTTTTTCAGCCCGAATTAAACGCTTTTTCTCAACCCTTGGAATCGCAGTGTAACTGCCTGGCTCAGAAGAGCACACTGAATCAGCCCTTAACCCCAGTGATCAGAAATTGTCAAAACGTGTTTTTCAGCCGAAATAAACACGTTTTGGCAACTTTGGTCACCCCCATGTAAGTTATAGGGCAGGAACAGCACAATTTTCAAAACGTGTTTTTCAGCCCGAAATAAACGCGTTTTCTCAGCCCTTGGAATCGCAGTGTAACTGCCTGGCTCAGAAGAGCACACTGAGTCAGCCCTTAACCTCAGTGATCAGAAATTGTCAAAACGTGTTTTTCAGCAGAAATAAACACGTTTTGGCAACTTTGGTCACCCCCATGTAACTTATAGGCAGGAACAGCACACTTTTCAAAACGTGTTTTTCAGCCCGAAATAAACGCGTTTTCTCAGCCCTTAGAATCGCAGTGTAACTGCCTGGCTCAGAAGAGCACACTGAGTCAGCCCTTAGCCCCAGTGTGCAGAAATTGTCAAAACGTGTTTTTCAGCAGAAATAAACACGTTTTGGCAACTTTGGTCACCACCATGTAACTTATAGGGCAGGAACAGCACAGTTTTCAAAACGTGTTTTTCAGCCCGAAATAAACGCTTTTTCTCAGCCCTTGGAATCGCAGTGTAACTGCCTGGCTCAGAAGAGCACACTGAGTCAGCCCTTAACCCCAGTGATCAGAAATTGTCAAAACGTGTTTTTCAGCAGAAATAAACACGTTTTGGCAACTTTGGTCACCCCCATGTAAGTTATAGGGCAGGAACAGCACAGTTTTCAAAACGTGTTTTTCAGGCCGAAATAAACGCTTTTTCTCAGCCCTTGGAATCGCAGTGTAACTGCCTGGCTCAGAAGAGCACACTGAGTCAGCCCTTAACCTCAGTGATCAGAAATTGTCAAAACGTTTTTTTCAGCAGAAATAAACACGTTTTGGCAACTTTGGTCACCCCCATGTAACTTATAGGGCAGGAACAGCACACTTTTCAAAACGTGTTTTTCAGCCCGAAATAAACGCGTTTTCTCAGCCCTTAGAATCGCAGTGTAACTGCCTGGCTCAGAAGAGCACACTGAGTCAGCCCTTAACCCCAGTGTGCAGAAATTGTCAAAACGTGTTTTTCAGCAGAAATAAACACGTTTTGGCAACTTTGGTCACCCCCATGTAAGTTATAGTGCAGGAACAGCACAGTTTTCAAAACGTGTTTTTCAGCCCGAAATAAACGCTTTTTCTCAGCCCTTGGAATCGCAGTGTAACTGCCTGGCTCAGAAGAGCACACTGAGTCAGCCCTTAACCCCAGTGTGCAGAAATTGTCAAAACGTGTTTTTTAGCAGAAATAAACACGTTTTGGCAACTTTGGTCACCCCCATGTAACTTATAGGGCAGGAACAGCACAGTTTTTAAAACGTGTTTTTCAGCCCGAAATAAACGCGTTTTCTCAGCCCTTGGAATCGCAGTGTAACTGCCTGCCTCAGAAGAGCACACTGAGTCAGCCCTTAACCCCAGTGTGCAGAAATTGTCAAAACGTGTTTTTCAGCAGAAATAAACACGTTTTGGCAACTTTGGTCACCACCATGTAACTTATAGGGCAGGAACAGCACACTTTTCAAAACGTGTTTTTCAGCCCGAAATAAACGCTTTTTCTCAGCCCTTGGAATCGCAGTGTAACTGCCTGGCTCAGAAGAGCACACTGAGTCAGCCCTTAACCCCAGTGATCAGAAATTGTCAAAACGTGTTTTTCAGCTGAAAGAAACACGTTTTGGCAACTTTGGTCACCCCCATGTAACTTATAGGGCAGGAACAGCACAGTTTTCAAAACGTGTTTTTCAGCCCGAAATAAACGCGTTTTCTCAGCCCTTAGAATCGCAGTGTAACTGCCTGGCTCAGAAGAGCACACTGAATCAGCCCTTAACCCCCGTGATAGAAAATTATCAAAACGTGTTTTTCAGCAGAAATAAACACGTTTTGGCAACTTTGGTCACCCCCATGTAAGTTATAGGTCAGGAACAGCACAGTTTTCAAAACGTGTTTTTCAGCCTGAAATAAACGCTTTTTCTCAACCCTTGGAATCGCAGTGTAACTGCCTGGCTCAGAAGAGCACACTGAGTCAGCCCTTAACCCCAGTGATCAGAAATTGTCAAAACGTGTTTTTCAGCAGAAATAAACACGTTTTGGCAACTTTGGTCACCCCCATGTAAGTTATAGGGCAGGAACAGCACAGTTTTCAAAACGTGTTTTTCAGGCCGAAATAAACGCTTTTTCTCAGCCCTTGGAATCGCAGTGTAACTGCCTGGCTCAGAAGAGCACACTGAGTCAGCCCTTAACCTCAGTGATCAGAAATTGTCAAAACGTGTTTTTCAGCAGAAATAAACACGTTTTGGCAACTTTGGTCACCCCCATGTAACTTATAGGGCAGGAACAGCACACTTTTCAAAACGTGTTTTTCAGCCCGAAATAAACGCGTTTTCTCAGCCCTTAGAATCGCAGTGTAACTGCCTGGCTCAGAAGAGCACACTGAGTCAGCCCTTAACCCCAGTGTGCAGAAATTGTCAAAACGTGTTTTTCAGCAGAAATAAACACGTTTTGGCAACTTTGGTCACCCCCATGTAAGTTATAGTGCAGGAACAGCACAGTTTTCAAAACGTATTTTTCAGCCCGAAATAAACGCTTTTTCTCAGCCCTTGGAATCGCAGTGTAACTGCCTGGCTCAGAAGAGCACACTGAGTCAGCCCTTAACCCCAGTGTGCAGAAATTGTCAAAACGTGTTTTTTAGCAGAAATAAACACGTTTTGGCAACTTTGGTCACCCCCATGTAACTTATAGGGCAGGAACAGCACACTTTTCAAAACGTGTTTTTCAGCCCGAAATAAACGCTTTTTCTCAGCCCTTGGAATCGCAGTGTAACTGCCTGGCTCAGAAGAGCACACTGAATCAGCCCTTAACCCCAGTGTGCAGAAATTGTCAAAACGTGTTTTTCAGCAGAAATAAACACGTTTTGGCAACTTTGGTCACCCCCATGTAAGCTATAGGGCAGGAACAGCACAGTTTTCAAAACGTGTTTTTCAGCCCGAAATAAACGCGTTTTCTCAGCCCTTAGAATCGCAGTGTAACTGCCTGGCTCAGAAGAGCACACTGAGTCAGCCCTTAGCCCCAGTGTGCAGAAATTGTCAAAACGTGTTTTTCAGCAGAAATAAACACGTTTTGGCAACTTTGGTCACCACCATGTAACTTATAGGGCAGGAACAGCACAGTTTTCAAAACGTGTTTTTCATCCCGAAATAAACGCTTTTTCTCAGCCCTTGGAATCGCAGTGTAACTGCCTGGCTCAGAAGAGCACACTGAGTCAGCCCTTAACCCCAGTGATCAGAAATTGTCAAAACGTGTTTTTCAGCAGAAATAAACACGTTTTGGCAACTTTGGTCACCCCCATGTAAGTTATAGGGCAGGAACAGCACAGTTTTCAAAACGTGTTTTTCAGGCCGAAATAAACGCTTTTTCTCAGCCCTTGGAATCGCAGTGTAACTGCCTGGCTCAGAAGAGCACACTGAGTCAGCCCTTAACCTCAGTGATCAGAAATTGTCAAAACGTTTTTTTCAGCAGAAATAAACACGTTTTGGCAACTTTGGTCACCCCCATGTAACTTATAGGGCAGGAACAGCACACTTTTCAAAACGTGTTTTTCAGCCCGAAATAAACGCGTTTTCTCAGCCCTTAGAATCGCAGTGTAACTGCCTGGCTCAGAAGAGCACACTGAGTCAGCCCTTAACCCCAGTGATCAGAAATTGTCAAAACGTGTTTTTCAGCAGAAATAAACACGTTTTGGCAACTTTGGTCACCCCCATGTAAGTTATAGGGCAGGAACAGCACAGTTTTCAAAACGTGTTTTTCAGGCCGAAATAAACGCTTTTTCTCAGCCCTTGGAATCGCAGTGTAACTGCCTGGCTCAGAAGAGCACACTGAGTCAGCCCTTAACCTCAGTGATCAGAAATTGTCAAAACGTGTTTTTCAGCAGAAATAAACACGTTTTGGCAACTTTGATCACCCCCATGTAACTTATAGGGCAGGAACAGCACACTTTTCAAAACGTGTTTTTCAGCCCGAAATAAACGCGTTTTCTCAGCCCTTAGAATCGCAGTGTAACTGCCTGGCTCAGAAGAGCACACTGAGTCAGCCCTTAACCCCAGTGTGCAGAAATTGTCAAAACGTGTTTTTCAGCAGAAATAAACACGTTTTGGCAACTTTGGTCACCCCCATGTAAGTTATAGTGCAGGAACAGCACAGTTTTCAAAACGTATTTTTCAGCCCGAAATAAACGCTTTTTCTCAGCCCTTGGAATCGCAGTGTAACTGCCTGGCTCAGAAGAGCACACTGAGTCAGCCCTTAACCCCAGTGTGCAGAAATTGTCAAAACGTGTTTTTTAGCAGAAATAAACACGTTTTGGCAACTTTGGTCACCCCCATGTAACTTATAGGGCAGGAACAGCACACTTTTCAAAACGTGTTTTTCAGCCCGAAATAAACGCTTTTTCTCAGCCCTTGGAATCGCAGTGTAACTGCCTGGCTCAGAAGAGCACACTGAATCAGCCCTTAACCCCAGTGATCAGAAATTGTCAAAACGTGTTTTTCAGCAGAAATAAACACGTTTTGGCAACTTTGGTCACCCCCATGTAAGTTATAGGGCAGGAACAGCACAGTTTTCAAAACGTGTTTTTCAGCCCGAAATAAACGCTTTTTCTCAGCCCTTGGAATCGCAGTGTAACTGCCTGGCTCAGAAGAGCCCACTGAATCAGCCCTTAACCCCAGTGTGCAGAAATTGTCAAAACGTGTTTTTCAGCAGAAATAAACACGTTTTGGCAACTTTGGTCACCCCCATGTAAGCTATAGGGCAGGAACAGCACAGTTTTCAAAACGTGTTTTTCAGCCCGAAATAAACGCGTTTTCTCAGCCCTTAGAATCGCAGTGTAACTGCCTGGCTCAGAAGAGCACACTGAGTCAGCCCTTAGCCCCAGTGTGCAGAAATTGTCAAAACGTGTTTTTCAGCAGAAATAAACACGTTTTGGCAACTTTGGTCACCACCATGTAACTTATAGGGCAGGAACAGCACAGTTTTCAAAACGTGTTTTTCAGCCCGAAATAAACGCTTTTTCTCAGCCCTTGGAATCGCAGTGTAACTGCCTGGCTCAGAAGAGCACACTGAGTCAGCCCTTAACCCCAGTGATCAGAAATTGTCAAAACGTGTTTTTCAGCAGAAATAAACACGTTTTGGCAACTTTGGTCACCCCCATGTAAGTTATAGGGCAGGAACAGCACAGTTTTCAAAACGTGTTTTTCAGGCCGAAATAAACGCTTTTTCTCAGCCCTTGGAATCGCAGTGTAACTGCCTGGCTCAGAAGAGCACACTGAGTCAGCCCTTAACCTCAGTGATCAGAAATTGTCAAAACGTTTTTTTCAGCAGAAATAAACACGTTTTGGCAACTTTGGTCACCCCCATGTAACTTATAGGGCAGGAACAGCACACTTTTCAAAACGTGTTTTTCAGCCCGAAATAAACGCGTTTTCTCAGCCCTTAGAATCGCAGTGTAACTGCCTGGCTCAGAAGAGCACACTGAGTCAGCCCTTAACCCCAGTGTGCAGAAATTGTCAAAACGTGTTTTTCAGCAGAAATAAACACGTTTTGGCAACTTTGGTCACCCCCATGTAAGTTATAGTGCAGGAACAGCACAGTTTTCAAAACGTGTTTTTCAGCCCGAAATAAACGCGTTTTCTCAGCCCTTAGAATCGCAGTGTAACTGCCTGGCTCAGAAGAGCACACTGAATCAGCCCTTAACCCCCGTGATAGAAAATTATCAAAACGTGTTTTTCAGCAGAAATAAACACGTTTTGGCAACTTTGGTCACCCCCATGTAAGTTATAGGTCAGGAACAGCACAGTTTTCAAAACGTGTTTTTCAGCCCGAATTAAACGCTTTTTCTCAACCCTTGGAATCGCAGTGTAACTGCCTGGCTCAGAAGAGCACACTGAATCAGCCCTTAACCCCAGTGATCAGAAATTGTCAAAACGTGTTTTTCAGCCGAAATAAACACGTTTTGGCAACTTTGGTCACCCCCATGTAAGTTATAGGGCAGGAACAGCACAATTTTCAAAACGTGTTTTTCAGCCCGAAATAAACGCGTTTTCTCAGCCCTTGGAATCGCAGTGTAACTGCCTGGCTCAGAAGAGCACACTGAGTCAGCCCTTAACCTCAGTGATCAGAAATTGTCAAAACGTGTTTTTCAGCAGAAATAAACACGTTTTGGCAACTTTGGTCACCCCCATGTAACTTATAGGCAGGAACAGCACACTTTTCAAAACGTGTTTTTCAGCCCGAAATAAACGCGTTTTCTCAGCCCTTAGAATCGCAGTGTAACTGCCTGGCTCAGAAGAGCACACTGAGTCAGCCCTTAGCCCCAGTGTGCAGAAATTGTCAAAACGTGTTTTTCAGCAGAAATAAACACGTTTTGGCAACTTTGGTCACCACCATGTAACTTATAGGGCAGGAACAGCACAGTTTTCAAAACGTGTTTTTCAGCCCGAAATAAACGCTTTTTCTCAGCCCTTGGAATCGCAGTGTAACTGCCTGGCTCAGAAGAGCACACTGAGTCAGCCCTTAACCCCAGTGATCAGAAATTGTCAAAACGTGTTTTTCAGCAGAAATAAACACGTTTTGGCAACTTTGGTCACCCCCATGTAAGTTATAGGGCAGGAACAGCACAGTTTTCAAAACGTGTTTTTCAGGCCGAAATAAACGCTTTTTCTCAGCCCTTGGAATCGCAGTGTAACTGCCTGGCTCAGAAGAGCACACTGAGTCAGCCCTTAACCTCAGTGATCAGAAATTGTCAAAACGTTTTTTTCAGCAGAAATAAACACGTTTTGGCAACTTTGGTCACCCCCATGTAACTTATAGGGCAGGAACAGCACACTTTTCAAAACGTGTTTTTCAGCCCGAAATAAACGCGTTTTCTCAGCCCTTAGAATCGCAGTGTAACTGCCTGGCTCAGAAGAGCACACTGAGTCAGCCCTTAACCCCAGTGTGCAGAAATTGTCAAAACGTGTTTTTCAGCAGAAATAAACACGTTTTGGCAACTTTGGTCACCCCCATGTAAGTTATAGTGCAGGAACAGCACAGTTTTCAAAACGTGTTTTTCAGCCCGAAATAAACGCTTTTTCTCAGCCCTTGGAATCGCAGTGTAACTGCCTGGCTCAGAAGAGCACACTGAGTCAGCCCTTAACCCCAGTGTGCAGAAATTGTCAAAACGTGTTTTTTAGCAGAAATAAACACGTTTTGGCAACTTTGGTCACCCCCATGTAACTTATAGGGCAGGAACAGCACACTTTTCAAAACGTGTTTTTCAGCCCGAAATAAACGCTTTTTCTCAGCCCTTGGAATCGCAGTGTAACTGCCTGGCTCAGAAGAGCACACTGAATCAGCCCTTAACCCCAGTGATCAGAAATTGTCAAAACGTGTTTTTCAGCAGAAATAAACACGTTTTGGCAACTTTGGTCACCCCCATGTAAGTTATAGGGCAGGAACAGCACAGTTTTCAAAACGTGTTTTTCAGCCCGAAATAAACGCTTTTTCTCAGCCCTTGGAATCGCAGTGTAACTGCCTGGCTCAGAAGAGCCCACTGAATCAGCCCTTAACCCCAGTGTGCAGAAATTGTCAAAACGTGTTTTTCAGCAGAAATAAACACGTTTTGGCAACTTTGGTCACCCCCATGTAAGTTATAGGGCAGGAACAGCACAGTTTTCAAAACGTGTTTTTCAGCCCGAAATAAACGCTTTTTCTCAGCCCTTGGAATCGCAGTGTAACTGCCTGGTTCAGAAGAGCACACTGAGTCAGCCCTTAACCCCAGTGATCAGAAATTGTCAAAACGTGTTTTTCAGCAGAAATAAACACGTTTTGGCAACTTTGGTCACCCCCATGTAAGTTATAGGGCAGGAACAGCACAGTTTTCAAAACGTGTTTTTCAGGCCGAAATAAACGCTTTTTCTCAGCCCTTGGAATCGCAGTGTAACTGCCTGGCTCAGAAGAGCACACTGAGTCAGCCCTTAACCTCAGTGATCAGAAATTGTCAAAACGTGTTTTTCAGCAGAAATAAACACGTTTTGGCAACTTTGGTCACCCCCATGTAAGTTATAGGTCAGGAACAGCACAGTTTTCAAAACGTGTTTTTCAGCCTGAAATAAACGCTTTTTCTCAACCCTTGGAATCGCAGTGTAACTGCCTGGCTCAGAAGAGCACACTGAGTCAGCCCTTAACCCCAGTGATCAGAAATTGTCAAAACGTGTTTTTCAGCAGAAATAAACACGTTTTGGCAACTTTGGTCACCCCCATGTAAGTTATAGGGCAGGAACAGCACAGTTTTCAAAACGTGTTTTTCAGCCCGAAATAAACGCTTTTTCTCAGCCCTTGGAATCGCAGTGTAACTGCCTGGCTCAGAAGAGCACACTGAGTCAGCCCTTAACCCCAGTGTGCAGAAATTGTCAAAACGTGTTTTTAAGCAGAAATAAACACGTTTTGGCCACTTTGGTCACCCCCATGTAAGTTATAGGGCAGGAACAGCACAGTTTTCAAAACGTGTTTTTCAGCCCGAAATAAACGCTTTTTCTCAGCCCTTGGAATCGCAGTGTAACTGCCTGGCTCAGAAGAGCCCACTGAATCAGCCCTTAACCCCCGTGATCAGAAATTGTCAAAACGTGTTTTTCAGCAGAAATAAACACGTTTTGGCAACTTTGGTCACCCCCATGTAAGTTATAGGGCAGGAACAGCACACTATTCAAAACGTGTTTTTCAACCCGAAATAAACGCGTTTTATCAGCCCTTAGAATCGCAGTGTAACTGCCTGGCTCAGAAGAGCACACTGAGTCAGCCCTTAACCCCAGTGTGCAGAAATTGTCAAAACGTGTTTTTCAGCAGAAATAAACACGTTTTGGCAACTTTGGTCACCCCCATGTAACTTATAGGGCAGGAACAGTACAGTTTTCAAAACGTGTTTTTCAGCCCGGAATAAACGCTTTTTCTCAGCCCTTGGAATCGCAGTGTAACTGCCTGGCTCAGAAGAGCACACTGAGTCAGCCCTTAACCCCAGTGTGCAGAAATTGTCAAAACGAGTTTTTCAGCAGAAATAAACACGTTTTGGCAACTTTGGTCACCCCCATTTAAGTTATAGGGCAGGAACAGCACAGTTTTCAAAACGTGTTTTTCAGCCCGAAATAAACGCGTTTTCTCAGCCCTTGGAATCGCAGTGTAACTGCCTGCCTCAGAAGAGCCCACCGAATCAGCCCTTAACCCCAGTGATCAGAAATTGTCAAAACGTGTTTTTCAGCAGAAATAAACACGTTTTGGCAACTTTGGTCACCCCCATGTAACTTATAGGGCAGGAACAGCACAGTTTTCAAAACGTGTTTTTCAGCCCGAAATAAACGCGTTTTCTCAGCCCTTAGAATCGCAGTGTAACTGCCTGGCTCAGAAGAGCACACTGAGTCAGCCCTTAACCCCAGTGTGCAGAAATTGTCAAAACGAGTTTTTCAGCAGAAATAAACACGTTTTGGCAACTTTGGTCACCCCCATTTAAGTTATAGGGCAGGAACAGCACAGTTTTCAAAACGTGTTTTTCAGACCGAAATAAACGCTTTTTCTCAGCCCTTGGAATCGGAGTGTAACTGCCTGGCTCAGAAGAGCACACTGAGTCAGCCCTTAACCCCAGTGATCAGAAATTGTCAAAACGTGTTTTTCAGCAGAAATAAACACGTTTTGGCAACTTTGGTCACCCCCATGTAACTTATAGGGCAGGAACAGCAAACTTTTCAAAACGTGTTTTTCAGCCCGAAATAAACGCTTTTTCTCAGCCCTTAGAATCGCAGTGTAACTGCCTGGCTCAGAAGAGCACACTGAGTCAGCCCTTAACCCCAGTGTGCAGAAATTGTCAAAACGTGTTTTTCAGCAGAAATAAACACGTTTTGGCAACTTTGGTCACCCCCATGTAACTTATAGGGCAGGAACAGTACAGTTTTCAAAACGTGTTTTTCAGCCCGGAATAAACGCTTTTTCTCAGCCCTTGGAATCGCAGTGTAACTGCCTGCCTCAGAAGAGCACACTAAGTCAGCCCTTAACCCCAGTGTGCAGAAATTGTCAAAACGAGTTTTTCAGCAGAAATAAACACGTTTTGGCAACTTTGGTCACCCCCATTTAAGTTATAGGGCAGGAACAGCACAGTTTTCAAAACGTGTTTTTCAGCACGAAATAAACGCTTTTTCTCAGCCCTTGGAATCGCAGTGTAACTGCCTGGCTCAGAAGAGCACACTGAGTCAGCCCTTAACCCCAGTGATCAGAAATTGTCAAAACGTGTTTTTCAGCTGAAAGAAACACGTTTTGGCAACTTTGGTCACCCCCATGTAACTTATAGGGCAGGAACAGCACAGTTTTCAAAACGTGTTTTTCAGCCCGAAATAAACGCGTTTTCTCAGCCCTTAGAATCGCAGTGTAACTGCCTGGCTCAGAAGAGCACACTGAATCAGCCCTTAACCCCCGTGATAGAAAATTATCAAAACGTGTTTTTCAGCAGAAATAAACACGTTTTGGCAACTTTGGTCACCCCCATGTAAGTTATAGGTCAGGAACAGCACAGTTTTCAAAACGTGTTTTTCAGCCCGAAATAAACGCTTTTTCTCAGCCCTTGGAATCGCAGTGTAACTGCCTGGCTCAGAAGAGCACACTGAGTCAGCCCTTAACCCCAGTGTGCAGAAATTGTCAAAACGTGTTTTTAAGCAGAAATAAACACGTTTTGGCCACTTTGGTCACCCCCATGTAAGTTATAGGGCTGGAACAGCACAGTTTTCAAAACGTGTTTTTCAGCCCGAAATAAACGCTTTTTCTCAGCCCTTGGAATCGCAGTGTAACTGCCTGGCTCAGAAGAGCCCACTGAATCAGCCCTTAACCCCCGTGATCAGAAATTGTCAAAACGTGTTTTTCAGCAGAAATAAACACGTTTTGGCAACTTTGGTCACCCCCATGTAAGTTATAGGGCAGGAACAGCACACTATTCAAAACGTGTTTTTCAACCCGAAATAAACGCGTTTTATCAGCCCTTAGAATCGCAGTGTAACTGCCTGGCTCAGAAGAGCACACTGAGTCAGCCCTTAACCCCAGTGTGCAGAAATTGTCAAAACGTGTTTTTCAGCAGAAATAAACACGTTTTGGCAACTTTGGTCACCCCCATGTAACTTATAGGGCAGGAACAGTACAGTTTTCAAAACGTGTTTTTCAGCCCGGAATAAACGCTTTTTCTCAGCCCTTGGAATCGCAGTGTAACTGCCTGGCTCAGAAGAGCACACTGAGTCAGCCCTTAACCCCAGTGTGCAGAAATTGTCAAAACGAGTTTTTCAGCAGAAATAAACACGTTTTGGCAACTTTGGTCACCCCCATTTAAGTTATAGGGCAGGAACAGCACAGTTTTCAAAACGTGTTTTTCAGCCCGAAATAAACGCGTTTTCTCAGCCCTTGGAATCGCAGTGTAACTGCCTGCCTCAGAAGAGCCCACCGAATCAGCCCTTAACCCCAGTGATCAGAAATTGTCAAAACGTGTTTTTCAGCAGAAATAAACATGTTTTGGCAACTTTGGTCACCCCCATGTAACTTATAGGGCAGGAACAGCACAGTTTTCAAAACGTGTTTTTCAGCCCGAAATAAACGCGTTTTCTCAGCCCTTAGAATCGCAGTGTAACTGCCTGGCTCAGAAGAGCACACTGAGTCAGCCCTTAACCCCAGTGTGCAGAAATTGTCAAAACGAGTTTTTCAGCAGAAATAAACACGTTTTGGCAACTTTGGTCACCCCCATTTAAGTTATAGGGCAGGAACAGCACAGTTTTCAAAACGTGTTTTTCAGACCGAAATAAACGCTTTTTCTCAGCCCTTGGAATCGGAGTGTAACTGCCTGGCTCAGAAGAGCACACTGAGTCAGCCCTTAACCCCAGTGATCAGAAATTGTCAAAACGTGTTTTTCAGCAGAAATAAACACGTTTTGGCAACTTTGGTCACCCCCATGTAACTTATAGGGCAGGAACAGCAAACTTTTCAAAACGTGTTTTTCAGCCCGAAATAAACGCTTTTTCTCAGCCCTTAGAATCGCAGTGTAACTGCCTGGCTCAGAAGAGCACACTGAGTCAGCCCTTAACCCCAGTGTGCAGAAATTGTCAAAACGTGTTTTTCAGCAGAAATAAACACGTTTTGGCAACTTTGGTCACCCCCATGTAACTTATAGGGCAGGAACAGTACAGTTTTCAAAACGTGTTTTTCAGCCCGGAATAAACGCTTTTTCTCAGCCCTTGGAATCGCAGTGTAACTGCCTGCCTCAGAAGAGCACACTAAGTCAGCCCTTAACCCCAGTGTGCAGAAATTGTCAAAACGAGTTTTTCAGCAGAAATAAACACGTTTTGGCAACTTTGGTCACCCCCATTTAAGTTATAGGGCAGGAACAGCACAGTTTTCAAAACGTGTTTTTCAGCACGAAATAAACGCGTTTTCTCAGCCCTTGGAATCGCAGTGTAACTGCCTGCCTCAGAAGAGCCCACCGAATCAGCCCTTAACCCCAGTGATCAGAAATTGTCAAAACGTGTTTTTCAGCAGAAATAAACACGTTTTGGCAACTTTGGTCACCCCCATGTAACTTATAGGGCAGGAACAGCACAGTTTTCAAAACGTGTTTTTCAGCCCGAAATAAACGTGTTTTCTCAGCCCTTAGAATCGCAGTGTAACTGCCTGGCTCAGAAGAGCACACTGAGTCAGCCCTTAACCCCAGTGTGCAGAAATTGTCAAAACGAGTTTTTCAGCAGAAATAAACACGTTTTGGCAACTTTGGTCACCCCCATGTAAGTTATAGGGCAGGAACTGCACAGTTTTCAAAACGTGTTTTTCAGCCCGAAATAAACGCGTTTTCTCAGCCCTTGGAATCGCAGTGTAACTGCCTGCCTCAGAAGAGCCCACCGAATCAGCCCTTAACCCCAGTGATCAGAAATTGTCAAAACGTGTTTTTCAGCAGAAATAAACACGTTTTGGCAACTTTGGTCACCCCCATGTAAGTTATAGGGCAGGAACAGCACAGTTTTCAAAACGTGTTTTTCAGCCCGAAATAAACGCTTTTTCTCAGCCCTTGGAATCGCAGTGTAACTGCCTGGCTCAGAAGAGCACACTGAGTCAGCCCTTAACCTCATTTATCAGAAATTGTCAAAACGTATTTTTCAGCAGAAATAAACACGTTTTGGCAACTTTGGTCACCCCCATGTAAGTTATAGGGCAGGAACAGCACAGTTTCAAAATGTGTTTTTCAGACCGAAATAAAAGCTTTTTCTCAGCCTTTGGAATCGCAGTGTAACTGCCTGGCTCAGAAGAGTACACTGAGTCAGCCCTTAACCCCAGTGATCAGAAATTGTCAAAACGTGTTTTTCAGCAGAAATAAACACGTTTTGGCAACTTTGGTCACCCCCATTTAACTTATAGGGCAGGAACAGCACACTTTCAAAACGTGTTTTTCAGCCCGAAATAAACGCGTTTTCTCAGCCCTTAGAATCGCAGTGTAACTGCCTGGCTCAGAAAAGCACACTGAATCAGCCCTTAACCCCAGTGATCAGAAATTGTCAAAACGTGTTTTTCAGCAGAAATAAACACGTTTTGGCAACTTTGGTCACCCCCATGTAAGTTATAGGGCAGGAACAGCACAGTTTTCAAAACGTGTTTTTCAGCACGAAATAAACGCTTTTTCTCAGCCCTTAGAATCGCAGTGTAACTGCCTGGCTCAGAAGAGCACACTGAGTCAGCCCTTAACCCCAGTGTGCAGAAATTGTCAAAACGTGTTTTTCAGCAGAAATAAACACGTTTTGGCAACTTTGGTCACCCCCATGTAACTTATAGGGCAGGAACAGTACAGTTTTCAAAACGTGTTTTTCAGCCCGGAATAAACGCTTTTTCTCAGCCCTTGGAATCGCAGTGTAACTGCCTGGCTCAGAAGAGCACACTGAGTCAGCCCTTAACCCCAGTGTGCAGAAATTGTCAAAACGAGTTTTTCAGCAGAAATAAACACGTTTTGGCAACTTTGGTCACCCCCATTTAAGTTATAGGGCAGGAACAGCACAGTTTTCAAAACGTGTTTTTCAGCCCGAAATAAACGCGTTTTCTCAGCCCTTGGAATCGCAGTGTAACTGCCTGCCTCAGAAGAGCCCACCGAATCAGCCCTTAACCCCAGTGATCAGAAATTGTCAAAACGTGTTTTTCAGCAGAAATAAACACGTTTTGGCAACTTTGGTCACCCCCATGTAACTTATAGGGCAGGAACAGCACAGTTTTCAAAACGTGTTTTTCAGCCCGAAATAAACGCGTTTTCTCAGCCCTTAGAATCGCAGTGTAACTGCCTGGCTCAGAAGAGCACACTGAGTCAGCCCTTAACCCCAGTGTGCAGAAATTGTCAAAACGAGTTTTTCAGCAGAAATAAACACGTTTTGGCAACTTTGGTCACCCCCATTTAAGTTATAGGGCAGGAACAGCACAGTTTTCAAAACGTGTTTTTCAGACCGAAATAAACGCTTTTTCTCAGCCCTTGGAATCGCAGTGTAACTGCCTGGCTCAGAAGAGCACACTGAATCAGCCCTTAACCCCAGTGATCAGAAATTATCAAAACGTGTTTTTCAGCAGAAATAAACACGTTTTGGCAACTTTGGTCACCCCCATGTAAGTTATAGGGCAGGAACAGCACAGTTTTCAAAACGTGTTTTTCAGCCCGAAATAAACGCTTTTTCTCAGCCCTTGGAATCGCAGTGTAACTGCCTGGCTCAGAAGAGCACACTGAGTCAGCCCTTAACCCCAGTGATCAGAAATTGTCAAAACGTGTTTTTCAGCAGAAATAAACACGTTTTGGCAACTTTGGTCACCCCCATGTAACTTATAGGGCAGGAACAGCAAACTTTTCAAAACGTGTTTTTCAGCCCAAAATAAACGCATTTTCTCAGACCTTAGAATCGCAGTGTAACTGCCTGGCTCAGAAGAGCACACTGAGTCAGCCCTTAACCCCAGTGTGCAGAAATTGTCAAAACGTGTTTTTCAGCAGAAATAAACACGTTTTGGCAACTTTGGTCACCCCCATGTAAGTTATAGGGCAGGAACAGCACAGTTTTCAAAACGTGTTTTTCAGACCGAAATAAACGCTTTTTCTCAGCCCTTGGAATCGCAGTGTAACTGCCTGGCTCAGAAGAGCACACTGAGTCAGCCCTTAACCCCAGTGTGCAGAAATTGTCAAAACGAGTTTTTCAGCAGAAATAAACACGTTTTGGCAACTTTGGTCACCCCCATTTAAGTTATAGGGCAGGAACAGCACAGTTTTCAAAACGTGTTTTTCAGCCCGAAATAAACGCGTTTTCTCAGCCCTTGGAATCGCAGTGTAACTGCCTGCCTCAGAAGAGCCCACCGAATCAGCCCTTAACCCCAGTGATCAGAAATTGTCAAAACGTGTTTTTCAGCAGAAATAAACACGTTTTGGCAACTTTGGTCACCCCCATGTAAGTTATAGGGCAGGAACAGCACAGTTTTCAAAACGTGTTTTTCAGCCCGAAATAAACGCTTTTTCTCAGCCCTTGGAATCGCAGTGTAACTGCCTGGCTCAGAAGAGCACACTGAGTCAGCCCTTAACCTCAGTGATCAGAAATTGTCAAAACGTGTTTTTCAGCAGAAATAAACACGTTTTGGCAACTTTGGTCACCCCAATGTAACTTATAGGGCAGGAACAGTACAGTTTTCAAAACGTGTTTTTCAGCCCGGAATAAACGCTTTTTCTCAGCCCTTGGAATCGCAGTGTAACTGCCTGGCTCAGAAGAGCACACTGAGTCAGCCCATAACCCCAGTGTGCAGAAATTGTCAAAACGAGTTTTTCAGCAGAAATAAACACGTTTTGGCAACTTTGGTCACCCCCATTTAAGTTATAGGGCAGGAACAGCACAGTTTTCAAAACGTGTTTTTCAGCCCGAAATAAACGCGTTTTCTCAGCCCTTGGAATCGCAGTGTAACTGCCTGCCTCAGAAGAGCCCACCGAATCAGCCCTTAACCCCAGTGATCAGAAATTGTCAAAACGTGTTTTTCAGCAGAAATAAACACGTTTTGGCAACTTTGGTCACCCCCATGTAACTTATAGGGCAGGAACAGCACAGTTTTCAAAACGTGTTTTTCAGCCCGAAATAAACGCTTTTTCTCAGCCCTTAGAATCGCAGTGTAACTGCCTGGCTCAGAAGAGCACACTGAGTCAGCCCTTAACCCCAGTGTGCAGAAATTGTCAAAACGAGTTTTTCAGCAGAAATAAACACGTTTTGGCAACTTTGGTCACCCCCATTTAAGTTATAGGGCAGGAACAGCACAGTTTTCAAAACGTGTTTTTCAGACCGAAATAAACGCTTTTTCTCAGCCCTTGGAATCGCAGTGTAACTGCCTGGCTCAGAAGAGCACACTGAATCAGCCCTTAACCCCAGTGATCAGAAATTATCAAAACGTGTTTTTCAGCAGAAATAAACACGTTTTGGCAACTTTGGTCACCCCCATGTAAGTTATAGGGCAGGAACAGCACAGTTTTCAAAACGTGTTTTTCAGCCCAAAATAAACGCATTTTCTCAGACCTTAGAATCGCAGTGTAACTGCCTGGCTCAGAAGAGCACACTGAGTCAGCCCTTAACCCCAGTGTGCAGAAATTGTCAAAACGTGTTTTTCAGCAGAAATAAACACGTTTTGGCAACTTTGGTCACCCCCATGTAAGTTATAGGGCAGGAACAGCACAGTTTTCAAAACGTGTTTTTCAGACCGAAATAAACGCTTTTTCTCAGCCCTTGGAATCGCAGTGTAACTGCCTGGCTCAGAAGAGCACACTGAGTCAGCCCTTAACCCCAGTGTGCAGAAATTGTCAAAACGAGTTTTTCAGCAGAAATAAACACGTTTTGGCAACTTTGGTCACCCCCATTTAAGTTA
Source organism: Atractosteus spatula (assembly GCF_055471065.1). NCBI lineage: Eukaryota > Metazoa > Chordata > Actinopteri > Semionotiformes > Lepisosteidae > Atractosteus > Atractosteus spatula. The sequence continues at coordinate 2,687,082 of NC_142722.1, forward strand.
TAGGGCAGGAACAGCACAGTTTTCAAAACGTGTTTTTCAGCCCGAAATAAACGCGTTTTCTCAGCCCTTGGAATCGCAGTGTAACTGCCTGGCTCAGAAGAGCCCACCGAATCAGCCCTTAACCCCAGTGATCAGAAATTGTCAAAACGTGTTTTTCAGCAGAAATAAACACGTTTTGACAACTTTGGTCACCCCCATTTAAGTTATAGGGCAGGAACAGCACACTTTTCAAAACGTGTTTTTCAGCCCGAAATAAACGCGTTTTCTCAGCCCTTGGAATCGCAGTGTAACTGCCTGCCTCAGAAGAGCACACTGAGTCAGCCCTTAACCCCAGTGTGCAGAAATTGTCAAAACGTGTTTTTCAGCAGAAATAAACACGTTTTGGCAACTTTGGTCACCCCCATGTAACTTATAGGGCAGGAACAGTACAGTTTTCAAAACGTGTTTTTCAGCCCGGAATAAACGCTTTTTCTCAGCCCTTGGAATCGCAGTGTAACTGCCTGGCTCAGAAGAGCACACTGAGTCAGCCCTTAACCCCAGTGTGCAGAAATTGTCAAAACGAGTTTTTCAGCAGAAATAAACACGTTTTGGCAACTTTGGTCACCCCCATTTAAGTTATAGGGCAGGAACAGCACAGTTTTCCAAACGTGTTTTTCAGCCCGAAATAAACGCGTTTTCTCAGCCCTTGGAATCGCAGTGTAACTGCCTGCCTCAGAAGAGCCCACCGAATCAGCCCTTAACCCCAGTGATCAGAAATTGTCAAAACGTGTTTTTCAGCAGAAATAAACACGTTTTGGCAACTTTGGTCACCCCCATGTAACTTATAGGGCAGGAACAGCACAGTTTTCAAAACGTGTTTTTCAGCCCGAAATAAACGCGTTTTCTCAGCCCTTAGAATCGCAGTGTAACTGCCTGGCTCAGAAGAGCACACTGAGTCAGCCCTTAACCCCAGTGTGCAGAAATTGTCAAAACGAGTTTTTCAGCAGAAATAAACACGTTTTGGCAACTTTGGTCACCCCCATTTAAGTTATAGGGCAGGAACAGCACAGTTTTCAAAACGTGTTTTTCAGACCGAAATAAACGCTTTTTCTCAGCCCTTGGAATCGCAGTGTAACTGCCTGGCTCAGAAGAGCACACTGAATCAGCCCTTAACCCCAGTGATCAGAAATTATCAAAACGTGTTTTTCAGCAGAAATAAACACGTTTTGGCAACTTTGGTCACCCCCATGTAAGTTATAGGGCAGGAACAGCACAGTTTTCAAAACGTGTTTTTCAGCCCGAAATAAACGCTTTTTCTCAGCCCTTGGAATCGCAGTGTAACTGCCTGGCTCAGAAGAGCACACTGAGTCAGCCCTTAACCCCAGTGATCAGAAATTGTCAAAACGTGTTTTTCAGCAGAAATAAACACGTTTTGGCAACTTTGGTCACCCCCATGTAACTTATAGGGCAGGAACAGCAAACTTTTCAAAACGTGTTTTTCAGCCCAAAATAAACGCATTTTCTCAGACCTTAGAATCGCAGTGTAACTGCCTGGCTCAGAAGAGCACACTGAGTCAGCCCTTAACCCCAGTGTGCAGAAATTGTCAAAACGTGTTTTTCAGCAGAAATAAACACGTTTTGGCAACTTTGGTCACCCCCATGTAAGTTATAGGGCAGGAACAGCACAGTTTTCAAAACGTGTTTTTCAGACCGAAATAAACGCTTTTTCTCAGCCCTTGGAATCGCAGTGTAACTGCCTGGCTCAGAAGAGCACACTGAGTCAGCCCTTAACCCCAGTGTGCAGAAATTGTCAAAACGAGTTTTTCAGCAGAAATAAACACGTTTTGGCAACTTTGGTCACCCCCATTTAAGTTATAGGGCAGGAACAGCACAGTTTTCAAAACGTGTTTTTCAGCCCGAAATAAACGCGTTTTCTCAGCCCTTGGAATCGCAGTGTAACTGCCTGCCTCAGAAGAGCCCACCGAATCAGCCCTTAACCCCAGTGATCAGAAATTGTCAAAACGTGTTTTTCAGCAGAAATAAACACGTTTTGGCAACTTTGGTCACCCCCATGTAAGTTATAGGGCAGGAACAGCACAGTTTTCAAAACGTGTTTTTCAGCCCGAAATAAACGCGTTTTCTCAGCCCTTAGAATCGCAGTGTAACTGCCTGGCTCAGAAGAGCACACTGAGTCAGCCCTTAACCCCAGTGTGCAGAAATTGTCAAAACGAGTTTTTCAGCAGAAATAAACACGTTTTGGCAACTTTGGTCACCCCCATTTAAGTTATAGGGCAGGAACAGCACAGTTTTCAAAACGTGTTTTTCAGACCGAAATAAACGCTTTTTCTCAGCCCTTGGAATCGCAGTGTAACTGCCTGGCTCAGAAGAGCACACTGAATCAGCCCTTAACCCCAGTGATCAGAAATTATCAAAACGTGTTTTTCAGCAGAAATAAACACGTTTTGGCAACTTTGGTCACCCCCATGTAAGTTATAGGGCAGGAACAGCACAGTTTTCAAAACGTGTTTTTCAGCCCGAAATAAACGCTTTTTCTCAGCCCTTGGAATCGCAGTGTAACTGCCTGGCTCAGAAGAGCACACTGAGTCAGCCCTTAACCCCAGTGATCAGAAATTGTCAAAACGTGTTTTTCAGCAGAAATAAACACGTTTTGGCAACTTTGGTCACCCCCATGTAACTTATAGGGCAGGAACAGCAAACTTTTCAAAACGTGTTTTTCAGCCCAAAATAAACGCATTTTCTCAGACCTTAGAATCGCAGTGTAACTGCCTGGCTCAGAAGAGCACACTGAGTCAGCCCTTAACCCCAGTGTGCAGAAATTGTCAAAACGTGTTTTTCAGCAGAAATAAACACGTTTTGGCAACTTTGGTCACCCCCATGTAAGTTATAGGGCAGGAACAGCACAGTTTTCAAAACGTGTTTTTCAGACCGAAATAAACGCTTTTTCTCAGCCCTTGGAATCGCAGTGTAACTGCCTGGCTCAGAAGAGCACACTGAGTCAGCCCTTAACCCCAGTGTGCAGAAATTGTCAAAACGAGTTTTTCAGCAGAAATAAACACGTTTTGGCAACTTTGGTCACCCCCATTTAAGTTATAGGGCAGGAACAGCACAGTTTTCAAAACGTGTTTTTCAGCCCGAAATAAACGCGTTTTCTCAGCCCTTGGAATCGCAGTGTAACTGCCTGCCTCAGAAGAGCCCACCGAATCAGCCCTTAACCCCAGTGATCAGAAATTGTCAAAACGTGTTTTTCAGCAGAAATAAACACGTTTTGGCAACTTTGGTCACCCCCATGTAAGTTATAGGGCAGGAACAGCACAGTTTTCAAAACGTGTTTTTCAGCCCGAAATAAACGCTTTTTCTCAGCCCTTGGAATCGCAGTGCAACTGCCTGGCTCAGAAGAGCACACTGAGTCAGCCCTTAACCTCAGTGATCAGAAATTGTCAAAACGTGTTTTTCAGCAGAAATAAACACGTTTTGGCAACTTTGGTCACCCCCATTTAAGTTATAGGGCAGGAACAGCACACTTTTCAAAACGTGTTTTTCAGCCCGAAATAAACGCGTTTTCTCAGCCCTTGGAATCGCAGTGTAACTGCCTGCCTCAGAAGAGCACACTGAGTCAGCCCTTAACCCCAGTGTGCAGAAATTGTCAAAACGTGTTTTTCAGCAGAAATAAACACGTTTTGGCAACTTTGGTCACCCCCATGTAACTTATAGGGCAGGAACAGTACAGTTTTCAAAACGTGTTTTTCAGCCCGGAATAAACGCTTTTTCTCAGCCCTTGGAATCGCAGTGTAACTGCCTGGCTCAGAAGAGCACACTGAGTCAGCCCTTAACCCCAGTGTGCAGAAATTGTCAAAACGAGTTTTTCAGCAGAAATAAACACGTTTTGGCAACTTTGGTCACCCCCATTTAAGTTATAGGGCAGGAACAGCACAGTTTTCAAAACGTGTTTTTCAGCCCGAAATAAACGCGTTTTCTCAGCCCTTGGAATCGCAGTGTAACTGCCTGCCTCAGAAGAGCCCACCGAATCAGCCCTTAACCCCAGTGATCAGAAATTGTCAAAACGTGTTTTTCAGCTGAAATAAACACGTTTTGGCAACTTTGGTCACCCCCATGTAACTTATAGGGCAGGAACAGCACAGTTTTCAAAACGTGTTTTTCAGCCCGAAATAAACGCGTTTTCTCAGCCCTTAGAATCGCAGTGTAACTGCCTGGCTCAGAAGAGCACACTGAGTCAGCCCTTAACCCCAGTGTGCAGAAATTGTCAAAACGAGTTTTTCAGCAGAAATAAACACGTTTTGGCAACTTTGGTCACCCCCATTTAAGTTATAGGGCAGGAACAGCACAGTTTTCAAAACGTGTTTTTCAGACCGAAATAAACGCTTTTTCTCAGCCCTTGGAATCGCAGTGTAACTGCCTGGCTCAGAAGAGCACACTGAATCAGCCCTTAACCCCAGTGATCAGAAATTATCAAAACGTGTTTTTCAGCAGAAATAAACACGTTTTGGCAACTTTGGTCACCCCCATGTAAGTTATAGGGCAGGAACAGCACAGTTTTCAAAACGTGTTTTTCAGCCCGAAATAAACGCTTTTTCTCAGCCCTTGGAATCGCAGTGTAACTGCCTGGCTCAGAAGAGCACACTGAGTCAGCCCTTAACCCCAGTGATCAGAAATTGTCAAAACGTGTTTTTCAGCAGAAATAAACACGTTTTGGCAACTTTGGTCACCCCCATGTAACTTATAGGGCAGGAACAGCAAACTTTTCAAAACGTGTTTTTCAGCCCAAAATAAACGCATTTTCTCAGACCTTAGAATCGCAGTGTAACTGCCTGGCTCAGAAGAGCACACTGAGTCAGCCCTTAACCCCAGTGTGCAGAAATTGTCAAAACGTGTTTTTCAGCAGAAATAAACACGTTTTGGCAACTTTGGTCACCCCCATGTAAGTTATAGGGCAGGAACAGCACAGTTTTCAAAACGTGTTTTTCAGACCGAAATAAACGCTTTTTCTCAGCCCTTGGAATCGCAGTGTAACTGCCTGGCTCAGAAGAGCACACTGAGTCAGCCCTTAACCCCAGTGTGCAGAAATTGTCAAAACGAGTTTTTCAGCAGAAATAAACACGTTTTGGCAACTTTGGTCACCCCCATTTAAGTTATAGGGCAGGAACAGCACAGTTTTCAAAACGTGTTTTTCAGCCCGAAATAAACGCGTTTTCTCAGCCCTTGGAATCGCAGTGTAACTGCCTGCCTCAGAAGAGCCCACCGAATCAGCCCTTAACCCCAGTGATCAGAAATTGTCAAAACGTGTTTTTCAGCAGAAATAAACACGTTTTGGCAACTTTGGTCACCCCCATGTAAGTTATAGGGCAGGAACAGCACAGTTTTCAAAACGTGTTTTTCAGCCCGAAATAAACGCTTTTTCTCAGCCCTTGGAATCGCAGTGTAACTGCCTGGCTCAGAAGAGCACACTGAGTCAGCCCTTAACCTCAGTGATCAGAAATTGTCAAAACGTGTTTTTCAGCAGAAATAAACACGTTTTGGCAACTTTGGTCACCCCCATGTAACTTATAGGGCAGGAACAGTACAGTTTTCAAAACGTGTTTTTCAGCCCGGAATAAACGCTTTTTCTCAGCCCTTGGAATCGCAGTGTAACTGCCTGGCTCAGAAGAGCACACTGAGTCAGCCCTTAACCCCAGTGTGCAGAAATTGTCAAAACGAGTTTTTCAGCAGAAATAAACACGTTTTGGCAACTTTGGTCACCCCCATTTAAGTTATAGGGCAGGAACAGCACAGTTTTCAAAACGTGTTTTTCAGCCCGAAATAAACGCGTTTTCTCAGCCCTTGGAATCGCAGTGTAACTGCCTGCCTCAGAAGAGCCCACCGAATCAGCCCTTAACCCCAGTGATCAGAAATTGTCAAAACGTGTTTTTCAGCAGAAATAAACACGTTTTGGCAACTTTGGTCACCCCCATGTAACTTATAGGGCAGGAACAGCACAGTTTTCAAAACGTGTTTTTCAGCCCGAAATAAACGCGTTTTCTCAGCCCTTAGAATCGCAGTGTAACTGCCTGGCTCAGAAGAGCACACTGAGTCAGCCCTTAACCCCAGTGTGCAGAAATTGTCAAAACGAGTTTTTCAGCAGAAATAAACACGTTTTGGCAACTTTGGTCACCCCCATTTAAGTTATAGGGCAGGAACAGCACAGTTTTCAAAACGTGTTTTTCAGACCGAAATAAACACTTTTTCTCAGCCCTTGGAATCGCAGTGTAACTGCCTGGCTCAGAAGAGCACACTGAATCAGCCCTTAACCCCAGTGATCAGAAATTATCAAAACGTGTTTTTCAGCAGAAATAAACACGTTTTGGCAACTTTGGTCACCCCCATGTAAGTTATAGGGCAGGAACAGCACAGTTTTCAAAACGTGTTTTTCAGCCCGAAATAAACGCTTTTTCTCAGCCCTTGGAATCGCAGTGTAACTGCCTGGCTCAGAAGAGCACACTGAGTCAGCCCTTAACCCCAGTGATCAGAAATTGTCAAAACGTGTTTTTCAGCAGAAATAAACACGTTTTGGCAACTTTGGTCACCCCCATGTAACTTATAGGGCAGGAACAGCAAACTTTTCAAAACGTGTTTTTCAGCCCAAAATAAACGCATTTTCTCAGACCTTAGAATCGCAGTGTAACTGCCTGGCTCAGAAGAGCACACTGAGTCAGCCCTTAACCCCAGTGTGCAGAAATTGTCAAAACGTGTTTTTCAGCAGAAATAAACACGTTTTGGCAACTTTGGTCACCCCCATGTAAGTTATAGGGCAGGAACAGCACAGTTTTCAAAACGTGTTTTTCAGACCGAAATAAACGCTTTTTCTCAGCCCTTGGAATCGCAGTGTAACTGCCTGGCTCAGAAGAGCACACTGAGTCAGCCCTTAACCCCAGTGTGCAGAAATTGTCAAAACGAGTTTTTCAGCAGAAATAAACACGTTTTGGCAACTTTGGTCACCCCCATTTAAGTTATAGGGCAGGAACAGCACAGTTTTCAAAACGTGTTTTTCAGCCCGAAATAAACGCGTTTTCTCAGCCCTTGGAATCGCAGTGTAACTGCCTGCCTCAGAAGAGCCCACCGAATCAGCCCTTAACCCCAGTGATCAGAAATTGTCAAAACGTGTTTTTCAGCAGAAATAAACACGTTTTGGCAACTTTGGTCACCCCCATGTAAGTTATAGGGCAGGAACAGCACAGTTTTCAAAACGTGTTTTTCAGCCCGAAATAAACGCTTTTTCTCAGCCCTTGGAATCGCAGTGTAACTGCCTGGCTCAGAAGAGCACACTGAGTCAGCCCTTAACCTCAGTGATCAGAAATTGTCAAAACGTGTTTTTCAGCAGAAATAAACACGTTTTGGCAACTTTGGTCACCCCCATTTAAGTTATAGGGCAGGAACAGCACACTTTTCAAAACGTGTTTTTCAGCCCGAAATAAACGCTTTTTCTCAGCCCTTGGAATCGCAGTGTAACTGCCTGGCTCAGAAGAGCACACTGAGTCAGCCCTTAACCCCAGTGATCAGAAATTGTCAAAACGTGTTTTTCAGCAGAAATAAACACGTTTTGGCAACTTTGGTCACCCCCATGTAACTTATAGGGCAGGAACAGTACAGTTTTCAAAACGTGTTTTTCAGCCCGGAATAAACGCTTTTTCTCAGCCCTTGGAATCGCAGTGTAACTGCCTGGCTCAGAAGAGCACACTGAGTCAGCCCTTAACCCCAGTGTGCAGAAATTGTCAAAACGAGTTTTTCAGCAGAAATAAACACGTTTTGGCAACTTTGGTCACCCCCATTTAAGTTATAGGGCAGGAACAGCACAGTTTTCAAAACGTGTTTTTCAGCCCGAAATAAACGCGTTTTCTCAGCCCTTGGAATCGCAGTGTAACTGCCTGCCTCAGAAGAGCCCACCGAATCAGCCCTTAACCCCAGTGATCAGAAATTGTCAAAACGTGTTTTTCAGCAGAAATAAACACGTTTTGGCAACTTTGGTCACCCACATTTAAGTTATAGGGCAGGAACAGCACACTTTTCAAAACGTGTTTTTCAGCCCGAAATAAACGCGTTTTCTCAGCCCTTGGAATCGCAGTGTAACTGCCTGCCTCAGAAGAGCACACTGAGTCAGCCCTTAACCCCAGTGTGCAGAAATTGTCAAAACGTGTTTTTCAGCAGAAATAAACACGTTTTGGCAACTTTGGTCACCACCATGTAACTTATAGGGCAGGAACAGCACACTTTTCAAAACGTGTTTTTCAGCCCGAAATAAACGCTTTTTCTCAGCCCTTGGAATCGCAGTGTAACTGCCTGGCTCAGAAGAGCACACTGAGTCAGCCCTTAACCCCAGTGATCAGAAATTGTCAAAACGTGTTTTTCAGCAGAAAGAAACACGTTTTGGCAACTTTGGTCACCCCCATGTAACTTATAGGGCAGGAACAGCACAGTTTTCAAAACGTGTTTTTCAGTCCGAAATAAACGCGTTTTCTCAGCCCTTAGAATCGCAGTGTAACTGCCTGGCTCAGAAGAGCACACTGAATCAGCCCTTAACCCCCGTGATAGAAAATTATCAAAACGTGTTTTTCAGCAGAAATAAACACGTTTTGGCAACTTTGGTCACCCCCATGTAAGTTATAGGTCAGGAACAGCACAGTTTTCAAAACGTGTTTTTCAGCCCGAATTAAACGCTTTTTCTCAACCCTTGGAATCGCAGTGTAACTGCCTGGCTCAGAAGAGCACACTGAATCAGCCCTTAACCCCAGTGATCAGAAATTGTCAAAACGTGTTTTTCAGCAGAAATAAACACGTTTTGGCAACTTTGGTCACCCCCATGTAAGTTATAGGGCAGGAACAGCACAATTTTCAAAACGTGTTTTTCAGCCCGAAATAAACGCGTTTTCTCAGCCCTTGGAATCGCAGTGTAACTGCCTGGCTCAGAAGAGCACACTGAGTCAGCCCTTAACCTCAGTGATCAGAAATTGTCAAAACGTGTTTTTCAGCAGAAATAAACACGTTTTGGCAACTTTGGTCACCACCATGTAACTTATAGGGCAGGAACAGCACAGTTTTCAAAACGTGTTTTTCAGCCCGAAATAAACGCTTTTTCTCAGCCCTTGGAATCGCAGTGTAACTGCCTGGCTCAGAAGAGCACACTGAGTCAGCCCTTAACCCCAGTGATCAGAAATTGTCAAAACGTGTTTTTCAGCAGAAATAAACACGTTTTGGCAACTTTGGTCACCCCCATGTAACTTATAGGGCAGGAACAGCACAGTTTTCAAAACGTGTTTTTCAGCCCGAAATAAACGCGTTTTCTCAGCCCTTAGAATCGCAGTGTAACAGCCTGGCTCAGAAGAGCACACTGAATCAGCCCTTAACCCCCGTGATAGGAAATTGTCAAAACGTGTTTTTCAGCAGAAATAAACACGTTTTGGCAACTTTGGTCACCCCCATGTAAGTTATAGGTCAGGAACAGCACAGTTTTCAAAACGTGTTTTTCAGCCTGAAATAAACGCTTTTTCTCAACCCTTGGAATCGCAGTGTAACTGCCTGGCTCAGAAGAGCACACTGAGTCAGCCCTTAACCCCAGTGATCAGAAATTGTCAAAACGTGTTTTTCAGCAGAAATAAACACGTTTTGGCAACTTTGGTCACCCCCATGTAAGTTATAGGGCAGGAACAGCACAGTTTTCAAAACGTGTTTTTCAGCCCGAAATAAACGCTTTTTCTCAGCCCTTGGAATCGCAGTGTAAGTGCCTGGCTCAGAAGAGCACACTGAGTCAGCTTTTAACCCCAGTGTGCAGAAATTGTCAAAACGTGTTTTTAAGCAGAAATAAACACGTTTTGGCAACTTTGGTCACCCCCATTTAAGTTATAGGGCAGGAACAGCACAGTTTTCAAAACGTGTTTTTCAGCCCGAAATAAACGCGTTTTCTCAGCCCTTGGAATCGCAGTGTAACTGCCTGCCTCAGAAGAGCCCACCGAATCAGCCCTTAACCCCAGTGATCAGAAATTGTCAAAACGTGTTTTTCAGCAGAAATAAACACGTTTTGGCAACTTTGGTCACCCCCATGTAACTTATAGGGCAGGAACAGCACAGTTTTCAAAACGTGTTTTTCAGCCCGAAATAAACGCGTTTTCTCAGCCCTTGGAATCGCAGTGTAACTGCCTGGCTCAGAAGAGCACACTGAGTCAGCCCTTAACCCCAGTGATCAGAAATTGTCAAAACGTGTTTTTCAGCAGAAATAAACACGTTTTGGCAACTTTGGTCACCCCCATGTAAGTTATAGGGCAGGAACAGCACAGTTTTCAAAACGTGTTTTTCAGCCCGAAATAAACGCTTTTTCTCAGCCCTTGGAATCGCAGTGTAACTGCCTGGCTCAGAAGAGCACACTGAGTCAGCCCTTAACCTCATTTATCAGAAATTGTCAAAACGTATTTTTCAGCAGAAATAAACACGTTTTGGCAACTTTGGTCACCCCCATGTAAGTTATAGGGCAGGAACAGCACAGTTTCAAAATGTGTTTTTCAGACCGAAATAAACGCTTTTTCTCAGCCTTTGGAATCGCAGTGTAACTGCCTGGCTCAGAAGAGTACACTGAGTCAGCCCTTAACCCCAGTGATCAGAAATTGTCAAAACGTGTTTTTCAGCAGAAATAAACATGTTTTGGCAACTTTGGTCACCCCCATTTAACTTATAGGGCAGGAACAGCACACTTTCAAAACGTGTTTTTCAGCCCGAAATAAACGCGTTTTCTCAGCCCTTAGAATCGCAGTGTAACTGCCTGGCTCAGAAAAGCACACTGAATCAGCCCTTAACCCCAGTGATCAGAAATTGTCAAAACGTGTTTTTCAGCAGAAATAAACACGTTTTGGCAACTTTGGTCACCCCCATGTAAGTTATAGGGCAGGAACAGCACAGTTTTCAAAACGTGTTTTTCAGCCCGAAATAAACGCTTTTTCTCAGCCCTTAGAATCGCAGTGTAACTGCCTGGCTCAGAAGAGCACACTGAGTCAGCCCTTAACCCCAGTGTGCAGAAATTGTCAAAACGTGTTTTTCAGCAGAAATAAACACGTTTTGGCAACTTTGGTCACCCCCATGTAACTTATAGGGCAGGAACAGTACAGTTTTCAAAACGTGTTTTTCAGCCCGGAATAAACGCTTTTTCTCAGCCCTTGGAATCGCAGTGTAACTGCCTGGCTCAGAAGAGCACACTGAGTCAGCCCTTAACCCCAGTGTGCAGAAATTGTCAAAACGAGTTTTTCAGCAGAAATAAACACGTTTTGGCAACTTTGGTCACCCCCATTTAAGTTATAGGGCAGGAACAGCACAGTTTTCAAAACGTGTTTTTCAGCCCGAAATAAACGCGTTTTCTCAGCCCTTGGAATCGCAGTGTAACTGCCTGCCTCAGAAGAGCCCACCGAATCAGCCCTTAACCCCAGTGATCAGAAATTGTCAAAACGTGTTTTTCAGCAGAAATAAACACGTTTTGGCAACTTTGGTCACCCCCATGTAAGTTATAGGGCAGGAACAGCACAGTTTTCAAAACGTGTTTTTCAGCCCGAAATAAACGCTTTTTCTCAGCCCTTGGAATCGCAGTGTAACTGCCTGGCTCAGAAGAGCACACTGAGTCAGCCCTTAACCCCAGTGATCAGAAATTGTCAAAACGTGTTTTTCAGCAGAAATAAACACGTTTTGGCAACTTTGGTCACCCCCATGTAACTTATAGGGCAGGAACAGCAAACTTTTCAAAACGTGTTTTTCAGCCCAAAATAAACGCATTTTCTCAGACCTTAGAATCGCAGTGTAACTGCCTGGCTCAGAAGAGCACACTGAGTCAGCCCTTAACCCCAGTGTGCAGAAATTGTCAAAACGTGTTTTTCAGCAGAAATAAACACGTTTTGGCAACTTTGGTCACCCCCATGTAAGTTATAGGGCAGGAACAGCACAGTTTTCAAAACGTGTTTTTCAGACCGAAATAAACGCTTTTTCTCAGCCCTTGGAATCGCAGTGTAACTGCCTGGCTCAGAAGAGCACACTGAGTCAGCCCTTAACCCCAGTGTGCAGAAATTGTCAAAACGAGTTTTTCAGCAGAAATAAACACGTTTTGGCAACTTTGGTCACCCCCATTTAAGTTATAGGGCAGGAACAGCACAGTTTTCAAAACGTGTTTTTCAGCCCGAAATAAACGCGTTTTCTCAGCCCTTGGAATCGCAGTGTAACTGCCTGCCTCAGAAGAGCCCACCGAATCAGCCCTTAACCCCAGTGATCAGAAATTGTCAAAACGTGTTTTTCAGCAGAAATAAACACGTTTTGGCAACTTTGGTCACCCCCATGTAAGTTATAGGGCAGGAACAGCACAGTTTTCAAAACGTGTTTTTCAGCCCGAAATAAACGCTTTTTCTCAGCCCTTGGAATCGCAGTGTAACTGCCTGGCTCAGAAGAGCACACTGAGTCAGCCCTTAACCTCAGTGATCAGAAATTGTCAAAACGTGTTTTTCAGCAGAAATAAACACGTTTTGGCAACTTTGGTCACCCCCATGTAACTTATAGGGCAGGAACAGTACAGTTTTCAAAACGTGTTTTTCAGCCCGGAATAAACGCTTTTTCTCAGCCCTTGGAATCGCAGTGTAACTGCCTGGCTCAGAAGAGCACACTGAGTCAGCCCTTAACCCCAGTGTGCAGAAATTGTCAAAACGAGTTTTTCAGCAGAAATAAACACGTTTTGGCAACTTTGGTCACCCCCATTTAAGTTATAGGGCAGGAACAGCACAGTTTTCAAAACGTGTTTTTCAGCCCGAAATAAACGCGTTTTCTCAGCCCTTGGAATCGCAGTGTAACTGCCTGCCTCAGAAGAGCCCACCGAATCAGCCCTTAACCCCAGTGATCAGAAATTGTCAAAACGTGTTTTTCAGCAGAAATAAACACGTTTTGGCAACTTTGGTCACCCCCATGTAACTTATAGGGCAGGAACAGCACAGTTTTCAAAACGTGTTTTTCAGCCCGAAATAAACGCGTTTTCTCAGCCCTTAGAATCGCAGTGTAACTGCCTGGCTCAGAAGAGCACACTGAGTCAGCCCTTAACCCCAGTGTGCAGAAATTGTCAAAACGAGTTTTTCAGCAGAAATAAACACGTTTTGGCAACTTTGGTCACCCCCATTTAAGTTATAGGGCAGGAACAGCACAGTTTTCAAAACGTGTTTTTCAGACCGAAATAAACACTTTTTCTCAGCCCTTGGAATCGCAGTGTAACTGCCTGGCTCAGAAGAGCACACTGAATCAGCCCTTAACCCCAGTGATCAGAAATTATCAAAACGTGTTTTTCAGCAGAAATAAACACGTTTTGGCAACTTTGGTCACCCCCATGTAAGTTATAGGGCAGGAACAGCACAGTTTTCAAAACGTGTTTTTCAGCCCGAAATAAACGCTTTTTCTCAGCCCTTGGAATCGCAGTGTAACTGCCTGGCTCAGAAGAGCACACTGAGTCAGCCCTTAACCCCAGTGATCAGAAATTGTCAAAACGTGTTTTTCAGCAGAAATAAACACGTTTTGGCAACTTTGGTCACCCCCATGTAACTTATAGGGCAGGAACAGCAAACTTTTCAAAACGTGTTTTTCAGCCCAAAATAAACGCATTTTCTCAGACCTTAGAATCGCAGTGTAACTGCCTGGCTCAGAAGAGCACACTGAGTCAGCCCTTAACCCCAGTGTGCAGAAATTGTCAAAACGTGTTTTTCAGCAGAAATAAACACGTTTTGGCAACTTTGGTCACCCCCATGTAAGTTATAGGGCAGGAACAGCACAGTTTTCAAAACGTGTTTTTCAGACCGAAATAAACGCTTTTTCTCAGCCCTTGGAATCGCAGTGTAACTGCCTGGCTCAGAAGAGCACACTGAGTCAGCCCTTAACCCCAGTGTGCAGAAATTGTCAAAACGAGTTTTTCAGCAGAAATAAACACGTTTTGGCAACTTTGGTCACCCCCATTTAAGTTATAGGGCAGGAACAGCACAGTTTTCAAAACGTGTTTTTCAGCCCGAAATAAACGCGTTTTCTCAGCCCTTGGAATCGCAGTGTAACTGCCTGCCTCAGAAGAGCCCACCGAATCAGCCCTTAACCCCAGTGATCAGAAATTGTCAAAACGTGTTTTTCAGCAGAAATAAACACGTTTTGGCAACTTTGGTCACCCCCATGTAAGTTATAGGGCAGGAACAGCACAGTTTTCAAAACGTGTTTTTCAGCCCGAAATAAACGCTTTTTCTCAGCCCTTGGAATCGCAGTGTAACTGCCTGGCTCAGAAGAGCACACTGAGTCAGCCCTTAACCTCAGTGATCAGAAATTGTCAAAACGTGTTTTTCAGCAGAAATAAACACGTTTTGGCAACTTTGGTCACCCCCATTTAAGTTATAGGGCAGGAACAGCACACTTTTCAAAACGTGTTTTTCAGCCCGAAATAAACGCTTTTTCTCAGCCCTTGGAATCGCAGTGTAACTGCCTGGCTCAGAAGAGCACACTGAGTCAGCCCTTAACCCCAGTGATCAGAAATTGTCAAAACGTGTTTTTCAGCAGAAATAAACACGTTTTGGCAACTTTGGTCACCCCCATGTAACTTATAGGGCAGGAACAGTACAGTTTTCAAAACGTGTTTTTCAGCCCGGAATAAACGCTTTTTCTCAGCCCTTGGAATCGCAGTGTAACTGCCTGGCTCAGAAGAGCACACTGAGTCAGCCCTTAACCCCAGTGTGCAGAAATTGTCAAAACGAGTTTTTCAGCAGAAATAAACACGTTTTGGCAACTTTGGTCACCCCCATTTAAGTTATAGGGCAGGAACAGCACAGTTTTCAAAACGTGTTTTTCAGCCCGAAATAAACGCGTTTTCTCAGCCCTTGGAATCGCAGTGTAACTGCCTGCCTCAGAAGAGCCCACCGAATCAGCCCTTAACCCCAGTGATCAGAAATTGTCAAAACGTGTTTTTCAGCAGAAATAAACACGTTTTGGCAACTTTGGTCACCCACATTTAAGTTATAGGGCAGGAACAGCACACTTTTCAAAACGTGTTTTTCAGCCCGAAATAAACGCGTTTTCTCAGCCCTTGGAATCGCAGTGTAACTGCCTGCCTCAGAAGAGCACACTGAGTCAGCCCTTAACCCCAGTGTGCAGAAATTGTCAAAACGTGTTTTTCAGCAGAAATAAACACGTTTTGGCAACTTTGGTCACCACCATGTAACTTATAGGGCAGGAACAGCACACTTTTCAAAACGTGTTTTTCAGCCCGAAATAAACGCTTTTTCTCAGCCCTTGGAATCGCAGTGTAACTGCCTGGCTCAGAAGAGCACACTGAGTCAGCCCTTAACCCCAGTGATCAGAAATTGTCAAAACGTGTTTTTCAGCAGAAAGAAACACGTTTTGGCAACTTTGGTCACCCCCATGTAACTTATAGGGCAGGAACAGCACAGTTTTCAAAACGTGTTTTTCAGTCCGAAATAAACGCGTTTTCTCAGCCCTTAGAATCGCAGTGTAACTGCCTGGCTCAGAAGAGCACACTGAATCAGCCCTTAACCCCCGTGATAGAAAATTATCAAAACGTGTTTTTCAGCAGAAATAAACACGTTTTGGCAACTTTGGTCACCCCCATGTAAGTTATAGGTCAGGAACAGCACAGTTTTCAAAACGTGTTTTTCAGCCCGAATTAAACGCTTTTTCTCAACCCTTGGAATCGCAGTGTAACTGCCTGGCTCAGAAGAGCACACTGAATCAGCCCTTAACCCCAGTGATCAGAAATTGTCAAAACGTGTTTTTCAGCAGAAATAAACACGTTTTGGCAACTTTGGTCACCCCCATGTAAGTTATAGGGCAGGAACAGCACAATTTTCAAAACGTGTTTTTCAGCCCGAAATAAACGCGTTTTCTCAGCCCTTGGAATCGCAGTGTAACTGCCTGGCTCAGAAGAGCACACTGAGTCAGCCCTTAACCTCAGTGATCAGAAATTGTCAAAACGTGTTTTTCAGCAGAAATAAACACGTTTTGGCAACTTTGGTCACCACCATGTAACTTATAGGGCAGGAACAGCACAGTTTTCAAAACGTGTTTTTCAGCCCGAAATAAACGCTTTTTCTCAGCCCTTGGAATCGCAGTGTAACTGCCTGGCTCAGAAGAGCACACTGAGTCAGCCCTTAACCCCAGTGATCAGAAATTGTCAAAACGTGTTTTTCAGCAGAAATAAACACGTTTTGGCAACTTTGGTCACCCCCATGTAACTTATAGGGCAGGAACAGCACAGTTTTCAAAACGTGTTTTTCAGCCCGAAATAAACGCGTTTTCTCAGCCCTTAGAATCGCAGTGTAACAGCCTGGCTCAGAAGAGCACACTGAATCAGCCCTTAACCCCCGTGATAGGAAATTGTCAAAACGTGTTTTTCAGCAGAAATAAACACGTTTTGGCAACTTTGGTCACCCCCATGTAAGTTATAGGTCAGGAACAGCACAGTTTTCAAAACGTGTTTTTCAGCCTGAAATAAACGCTTTTTCTCAACCCTTGGAATCGCAGTGTAACTGCCTGGCTCAGAAGAGCACACTGAGTCAGCCCTTAACCCCAGTGATCAGAAATTGTCAAAACGTGTTTTTCAGCAGAAATAAACACGTTTTGGCAACTTTGGTCACCCCCATGTAAGTTATAGGGCAGGAACAGCACAGTTTTCAAAACGTGTTTTTCAGCCCGAAATAAACGCTTTTTCTCAGCCCTTGGAATCGCAGTGTAAGTGCCTGGCTCAGAAGAGCACACTGAGTCAGCTTTTAACCCCAGTGTGCAGAAATTGTCAAAACGTGTTTTTAAGCAGAAATAAACACGTTTTGGCAACTTTGGTCACCCCCATTTAAGTTATAGGGCAGGAACAGCACAGTTTTCAAAACGTGTTTTTCAGCCCGAAATAAACGCGTTTTCTCAGCCCTTGGAATCGCAGTGTAACTGCCTGCCTCAGAAGAGCCCACCGAATCAGCCCTTAACCCCAGTGATCAGAAATTGTCAAAACGTGTTTTTCAGCAGAAATAAACACGTTTTGGCAACTTTGGTCACCCCCATGTAACTTATAGGGCAGGAACAGCACAGTTTTCAAAACGTGTTTTTCAGCCCGAAATAAACGCGTTTTCTCAGCCCTTGGAATCGCAGTGTAACTGCCTGGCTCAGAAGAGCACACTGAGTCAGCCCTTAACCCCAGTGATCAGAAATTGTCAAAACGTGTTTTTCAGCAGAAATAAACACGTTTTGGCAACTTTGGTCACCCCCATGTAAGTTATAGGGCAGGAACAGCACAGTTTTCAAAACGTGTTTTTCAGCCCGAAATAAACGCTTTTTCTCAGCCCTTGGAATCGCAGTGTAACTGCCTGGCTCAGAAGAGCACACTGAGTCAGCCCTTAACCTCATTTATCAGAAATTGTCAAAACGTATTTTTCAGCAGAAATAAACACGTTTTGGCAACTTTGGTCACCCCCATGTAAGTTATAGGGCAGGAACAGCACAGTTTCAAAATGTGTTTTTCAGACCGAAATAAACGCTTTTTCTCAGCCTTTGGAATCGCAGTGTAACTGCCTGGCTCAGAAGAGTACACTGAGTCAGCCCTTAACCCCAGTGATCAGAAATTGTCAAAACGTGTTTTTCAGCAGAAATAAACATGTTTTGGCAACTTTGGTCACCCCCATTTAACTTATAGGGCAGGAACAGCACACTTTCAAAACGTGTTTTTCAGCCCGAAATAAACGCGTTTTCTCAGCCCTTAGAATCGCAGTGTAACTGCCTGGCTCAGAAAAGCACACTGAATCAGCCCTTAACCCCAGTGATCAGAAATTGTCAAAACGTGTTTTTCAGCAGAAATAAACACGTTTTGGCAACTTTGGTCACCCCCATGTAAGTTATAGGGCAGGAACAGCACAGTTTTCAAAACGTGTTTTTCAGCCCGAAATAAACGCTTTTTCTCAGCCCTTAGAATCGCAGTGTAACTGCCTGGCTCAGAAGAGCACACTGAGTCAGCCCTTAACCCCAGTGTGCAGAAATTGTCAAAACGTGTTTTTCAGCAGAAATAAACACGTTTTGGCAACTTTGGTCACCCCCATGTAACTTATAGGGCAGGAACAGTACAGTTTTCAAAACGTGTTTTTCAGCCCGGAATAAACGCTTTTTCTCAGCCCTTGGAATCGCAGTGTAACTGCCTGGCTCAGAAGAGCACACTGAGTCAGCCCTTAACCCCAGTGTGCAGAAATTGTCAAAACGAGTTTTTCAGCAGAAATAAACACGTTTTGGCAACTTTGGTCACCCCCATTTAAGTTATAGGGCAGGAACAGCACAGTTTTCAAAACGTGTTTTTCAGCCCGAAATAAACGCGTTTTCTCAGCCCTTGGAATCGCAGTGTAACTGCCTGCCTCAGAAGAGCCCACCGAATCAGCCCTTAACCCCAGTGATCAGAAATTGTCAAAACGTGTTTTTCAGCAGAAATAAACACGTTTTGGCAACTTTGGTCACCCCCATGTAACTTATAGGGCAGGAACAGCACAGTTTTCAAAACGTGTTTTTCAGCCCGAAATAAACGCGTTTTCTCAGCCCTTAGAATCGCAGTGTAACTGCCTGGCTCAGAAGAGCACACTGAGTCAGCCCTTAACCCCAGTGTGCAGAAATTGTCAAAACGAGTTTTTCAGCAGAAATAAACACGTTTTGGCAACTTTGGTCCCCCCATTTAAGTTATAGGGCAGGAACAGCACAGTTTTCAAAACGTGTTTTTCAGACCGAAATAAACGCTTTTTCTCAGCCCTTGGAATCGCAGTGTAACTGCCTGGCTCAGAAGAGCACACTGAATCAGCCCTTAACCCCAGTGATCAGAAATTATCAAAACGTGTTTTTCAGCAGAAATAAACACGTTTTGGCAACTTTGGTCACCCCCATGTAAGTTATAGGGCAGGAACAGCACAGTTTTCAAAACGTGTTTTTCAGCCCGAAATAAACGCTTTTTCTCAGCCCTTGGAATCGCAGTGTAACTGCCTGGCTCAGAAGAGCACACTGAGTCAGCCCTTAACCCCAGTGATCAGAAATTGTCAAAACGTGTTTTTCAGCAGAAATAAACACGTTTTGGCAACTTTGGTCACCCCCATGTAACTTATAGGGCAGGAACAGCAAACTTTTCAAAACGTGTTTTTCAGCCCAAAATAAACGCATTTTCTCAGACCTTAGAATCGCAGTGTAACTGCCTGGCTCAGAAGAGCACACTGAGTCAGCCCTTAACCCCAGTGTGCAGAAATTGTCAAAACGTGTTTTTCAGCAGAAGTAAACACGTTTTGGCAACTTTGGTCACCCCCATGTAAGTTATAGGGCAGGAACAGCACAGTTTTCAAAACGTGTTTTTCAGACCGAAATAAACGCTTTTTCTCAGCCCTTGGAATCGCAGTGTAACTGCCTGGCTCAGAAGAGCACACTGAGTCAGCCCTTAACCCCAGTGTGCAGAAATTGTCAAAACGAGTTTTTCAGCAGAAATAAACACGTTTTGGCAACTTTGGTCACCCCCATTTAAGTTATAGGGCAGGAACAGCACAGTTTTCAAAACGTGTTTTTCAGCCCGAAATAAACGCGTTTTCTCAGCCCTTGGAATCGCAGTGTAACTGCCTGCCTCAGAAGAGCCCACCGAATCAGCCCTTAACCCCAGTGATCAGAAATTGTCAAAACGTGTTTTTCAGCAGAAATAAACACGTTTTGGCAACTTTGGTCACCCCCATGTAAGTTATAGTGCAGGAACAGCACACTTTTCAAAACGTGTTTTTCAGCCCGAAATAAACACTTTTTCTCAGCCCTTGGAATCGCAGTGTAACTGCCTGGCTCAGAAGAGCACACTGAGTCAGCCCTTAACCCCAGTGATCAGAAATTGTCAAAACGTGTTTTTCAGCAGAAATAAACACGTTTTGGCAACTTTGGTCACCCCCATGTAAGTTATAGGGCAGGAACAGCACAGTTTTCAAAACGTGTTTTTCAGCCCGAAATAAACGCTTTTTCTCAGCCCTTGGAATCGCAGTGTAACTGCCTGGCTCAGAAGAGCCCACTGAATCAGCCCTTAACCCCAGTGATCAGAAATTGTCAAAACGTGTTTTTCAGCAGAAATAAACACGTTTTGGCAACTTTGGTCACCCCCATGTAAGTTATAGGGCAGGAACAGCACAGTTTTCAAAACGTGTTTTTCAGCCCGAAATAAACGCTTTTTCTCAGCCCTTGGAATCGCAGTGTAACTGCCTGGCTCAGAAGAGCACACTGAGTCAGCCCTTAACCTCAGTGATCAGAAATTGTCAAAACGTGTTTTTCAGCAGAAATAAACACGTTTTGGCAACTTTGGTCACCCCCATTTAAGTTATAGGGCAGGAACAGCACACTTTTCAAAACGTGTTTTTCAGCCCGAAATAAACGCTTTTTCTCAGCCCTTGGAATCGCAGTGTAACTGCCTGGCTCAGAAGAGCACACTGAGTCAGCCCTTAACCCCAGTGATCAGAAATTGTCAAAACGTGTTTTTCAGCAGAAATAAACACGTTTTGGCAACTTTGGTCACCCCCATGTAACTTATAGGGCAGGAACAGTACAGTTTTCAAAACGTGTTTTTCAGCCCGGAATAAACGCTTTTTCTCAGCCCTTGGAATCGCAGTGTAACTGCCTGGCTCAGAAGAGCACACTGAGTCAGCCCTTAACCCCAGTGTGCAGAAATTGTCAAAACGAGTTTTTCAGCAGAAATAAACACGTTTTGGCAACTTTGGTCACCCCCATTTAAGTTATAGGGCAGGAACAGCACAGTTTTCAAAACGTGTTTTTCAGCCCGAAATAAACGCGTTTTCTCAGCCCTTGGAATCGCAGTGTAACTGCCTGCCTCAGAAGAGCCCACCGAATCAGCCCTTAACCCCAGTGATCAGAAATTGTCAAAACGTGTTTTTCAGCAGAAATAAACACGTTTTGGCAACTTTGGTCACCCACATTTAAGTTATAGGGCAGGAACAGCACACTTTTCAAAACGTGTTTTTCAGCCCGAAATAAACGCGTTTTCTCAGCCCTTGGAATCGCAGTGTAACGGCCTGCCTCAGAAGAGCACACTGAGTCAGCCCTTAACCCCAGTGTGCAGAAATTGTCAAAACGTGTTTTTCAGCAGAAATAAACACGTTTTGGCAACTTTGGTCACCACCATGTAACTTATAGGGCAGGAACAGCACACTTTTCAAAACGTGTTTTTCAGCCCGAAATAAACGCTTTTTCTCAGCCCTTGGAATCGCAGTGTAACTGCCTGGCTCAGAAGAGCACACTGAGTCAGCCCTTAACCCCAGTGATCAGAAATTGTCAAAACGTGTTTTTCAGCAGAAAGAAACACGTTTTGGCAACTTTGGTCACCCCCATGTAACTTATAGGGCAGGAACAGCACAGTTTTCAAAACGTGTTTTTCAGTCCGAAATAAACGCGTTTTCTCAGCCCTTAGAATCGCAGTGTAACTGCCTGGCTCAGAAGAGCACACTGAATCAGCCCTTAACCCCCGTGATAGAAAATTATCAAAACGTGTTTTTCAGCAGAAATAAACACGTTTTGGCAACTTTGGTCACCCCCATGTAAGTTATAGGTCAGGAACAGCACAGTTTTCAAAACGTGTTTTTCAGCCCGAATTAAACGCTTTTTCTCAACCCTTGGAATCGCAGTGTAACTGCCTGGCTCAGAAGAGCACACTGAATCAGCCCTTAACCCCAGTGATCAGAAATTGTCAAAACGTGTTTTTCAGCAGAAATAAACACGTTTTGGCAACTTTGGTCACCCCCATGTAAGTTATAGGGCAGGAACAGCACAATTTTCAAAACGTGTTTTTCAGCCCGAAATAAACGCTTTTTCTCAGCCCTTGGAATCGCAGTGTAACTGCCTGGCTCAGAAGAGCACACTGAGTCAGCCCTTAACCCCAGTGATCAGAAATTGTCAAAACGTGTTTTTCAGCAGAAATAAACACGTTTTGGCAACTTTGGTCACCCCCATGTAACTTATAGGGCAGGAACAGCACAGTTTTCAAAACGTGTTTTTCAGCCCGAAATAAACGCGTTTTCTCAGCCCTTAGAATCGCAGTGTAACAGCCTGGCTCAGAAGAGCACACTGAATCAGCCCTTAACCCCCGTGATAGGAAATTGTCAAAACGTGTTTTTCAGCAGAAATAAACACGTTTTGGCAACTTTGGTCACCCCCATGTAAGTTATAGGTCAGGAACAGCACAGTTTTCAAAACGTGTTTTTCAGCCTGAAATAAACGCTTTTTCTCAACCCTTGGAATCGCAGTGTAACTGCCTGGCTCAGAAGAGCACACTGAGTCAGCCCTTAACCCCAGTGATCAGAAATTGTCAAAACGTGTTTTTCAGCAGAAATAAACACGTTTTGGCAACTTTGGTCACCCCCATGTAAGTTATAGGGCAGGAACAGCACAGTTTTCAAAACGTGTTTTTCAGCCCGAAATAAACGCTTTTTCTCAGCCCTTGGAATCGCAGTGTAAGTGCCTGGCTCAGAAGAGCACACTGAGTCAGCTTTTAACCCCAGTGTGCAGAAATTGTCAAAACGTGTTTTTAAGCAGAAATAAACACGTTTTGGCAACTTTGGTCACCCCCATTTAAGTTATAGGGCAGGAACAGCACAGTTTTCAAAACGTGTTTTTCAGCCCGAAATAAACGCGTTTTCTCAGCCCTTGGAATCGCAGTGTAACTGCCTGCCTCAGAAGAGCCCACCGAATCAGCCCTTAACCCCAGTGATCAGAAATTGTCAAAACGTGTTTTTCAGCAGAAATAAACACGTTTTGGCAACTTTGGTCACCCCCATGTAACTTATAGGGCAGGAACAGCACAGTTTTCAAAACGTGTTTTTCAGCCCGAAATAAACGCGTTTTCTCAGCCCTTGGAATCGCAGTGTAACTGCCTGGCTCAGAAGAGCACACTGAGTCAGCCCTTAACCCCAGTGATCAGAAATTGTCAAAACGTGTTTTTCAGCAGAAATAAACATGTTTTGGCAACTTTGGTCACCCCCATTTAACTTATAGGGCAGGAACAGCACACTTTCAAAACGTGTTTTTCAGCCCGAAATAAACGCGTTTTCTCAGCCCTTAGAATCGCAGTGTAACTGCCTGGCTCAGAAAAGCACACTGAATCAGCCCTTAACCCCAGTGATCAGAAATTGTCAAAACGTGTTTTTCAGCAGAAATAAACACGTTTTGGCAACTTTGGTCACCCCCATGTAAGTTATAGGGCAGGAACAGCACAGTTTTCAAAACGTGTTTTTCAGCCCGAAATAAACGCTTTTTCTCAGCCCTTAGAATCGCAGTGTAACTGCCTGGCTCAGAAGAGCACACTGAGTCAGCCCTTAACCCCAGTGTGCAGAAATTGTCAAAACGTGTTTTTCAGCAGAAATAAACACGTTTTGGCAACTTTGGTCACCCCCATGTAACTTATAGGGCAGGAACAGTACAGTTTTCAAAACGTGTTTTTCAGCCCGGAATAAACGCTTTTTCTCAGCCCTTGGAATCGCAGTGTAACTGCCTGGCTCAGAAGAGCACACTGAGTCAGCCCTTAACCCCAGTGTGCAGAAATTGTCAAAACGAGTTTTTCAGCAGAAATAAACACGTTTTGGCAACTTTGGTCACCCCCATTTAAGTTATAGGGCAGGAACAGCACAGTTTTCAAAACGTGTTTTTCAGCCCGAAATAAACGCGTTTTCTCAGCCCTTGGAATCGCAGTGTAACTGCCTGCCTCAGAAGAGCCCACCGAATCAGCCCTTAACCCCAGTGATCAGAAATTGTCAAAACGTGTTTTTCAGCAGAAATAAACACGTTTTGGCAACTTTGGTCACCCCCATGTAACTTATAGGGCAGGAACAGCACAGTTTTCAAAACGTGTTTTTCAGCCCGAAATAAACGCGTTTTCTCAGCCCTTAGAATCGCAGTGTAACTGCCTGGCTCAGAAGAGCACACTGAGTCAGCCCTTAACCCCAGTGTGCAGAAATTGTCAAAACGAGTTTTTCAGCAGAAATAAACACGTTTTGGCAACTTTGGTCCCCCCATTTAAGTTATAGGGCAGGAACAGCACAGTTTTCAAAACGTGTTTTTCAGCCCGAAATAAACGCTTTTTCTCAGCCCTTGGAATCGCAGTGTAACTGCCTGGCTCAGAAGAGCACACTGAATCAGCCCTTAACCCCAGTGATCAGAAATTATCAAAACGTGTTTTTCAGCAGAAATAAACACGTTTTGGCAACTTTGGTCACCCCCATGTAAGTTATAGGGCAGGAACAGCACAGTTTTCAAAACGTGTTTTTCAGCCCGAAATAAACGCTTTTTCTCAGCCCTTGGAATCGCAGTGTAACTGCCTGGCTCAGAAGAGCACACTGAGTCAGCCCTTAACCCCAGTGATCAGAAATTGTCAAAACGTGTTTTTCAGCAGAAATAAACACGTTTTGGCAACTTTGGTCACCCCCATGTAACTTATAGGGCAGGAACAGCAAACTTTTCAAAACGTGTTTTTCAGCCCAAAATAAACGCATTTTCTCAGACCTTAGAATCGCAGTGTAACTGCCTGGCTCAGAAGAGCACACTGAGTCAGCCCTTAACCCCAGTGTGCAGAAATTGTCAAAACGTGTTTTTCAGCAGAAGTAAACACGTTTTGGCAACTTTGGTCACCCCCATGTAAGTTATAGGGCAGGAACAGCACAGTTTTCAAAACGTGTTTTTCAGACCGAAATAAACGCTTTTTCTCAGCCCTTGGAATCGCAGTGTAACTGCCTGGCTCAGAAGAGCACACTGAGTCAGCCCTTAACCCCAGTGTGCAGAAATTGTCAAAACGAGTTTTTCAGCAGAAATAAACACGTTTTGGCAACTTTGGTCACCCCCATTTAAGTTATAGGGCAGGAACAGCACAGTTTTCAAAACGTGTTTTTCAGCCCGAAATAAACGCGTTTTCTCAGCCCTTGGAATCGCAGTGTAACTGCCTGCCTCAGAAGAGCCCACCGAATCAGCCCTTAACCCCAGTGATCAGAAATTGTCAAAACGTGTTTTTCAGCAGAAATAAACACGTTTTGGCAACTTTGGTCACCCCCATGTAAGTTATAGGGCAGGAACAGCACACTTTTCAAAACGTGTTTTTCAGCCCGAAATAAACGCTTTTTCTCAGCCCTTGGAATCGCAGTGTAACTGCCTGGCTCAGAAGAGCACACTGAGTCAGCCCTTAACCCCAGTGATCAGAAATTGTCAAAACGTGTTTTTCAGCAGAAATAAACACGTTTTGGCAACTTTGGTCACCCCCATGTAAGTTATAGGGCAGGAACAGCACAGTTTTCAAAACGTGTTTTTCAGCCCGAAATAAACGCTTTTTCTCAGCCCTTGGAATCGCAGTGTAACTGCCTGGCTCAGAAGAGCCCACTGAATCAGCCCTTAACCCCAGTGATCAGAAATTGTCAAAACGTGTTTTTCAGCAGAAATAAACACGTTTTGGCAACTTTGGTCACCCCCATGTAAGTTATAGGGCAGGAACAGCACAGTTTTCAAAACGTGTTTTTCAGCCCGAAATAAACGCTTTTTCTCAGCCCTTGGAATCGCAGTGTAACTGCCTGGCTCAGAAGAGCACACTGAGTCAGCCCTTAACCTCAGTGATCAGAAATTGTCAAAACGTGTTTTTCAGCAGAAATAAACACGTTTTGGCAACTTTGGTCACCCCCATTTAAGTTATAGGGCAGGAACAGCACACTTTTCAAAACGTGTTTTTCAGCCCGAAATAAACGCGTTTTCTCAGCCCTTGGAATCGCAGTGTAACTGCCTGCCTCAGAAGAGCACACTGAGTCAGCCCTTAACCCCAGTGTGCAGAAATTGTCAAAACGTGTTTTTCAGCAGAAATAAACACGTTTTGGCAACTTTGGTCACCCCCATTTAAGTTATAGGGCAGGAACAGCACACTTTTCAAAACGTGTTTTTCAGCCCGAAATAAACGCGTTTTCTCAGCCCTTGGAATCGCAGTGTAACTGCCTGCCTCAGAAGAGCACACTGAGTCAGCCCTTAACCCCAGTGTGCAGAAATTGTCAAAACGTGTTTTTCAGCAGAAATAAACACGTTTTGGCAACTTTGGTCACCCCCATGTAAGTTATAGGGCAGGAACAGCACAGTTTTCAAAACGTGTTTTTCAGCCCGAAATAAACGCTTTTTCTCAGCCCTTAGAATCGCAGTGTAACTGCCTGGCTCAG